>NC_056728.1:817211968-817221968 GCF_019279795.1 Protopterus annectens | reverse complement strand
AAAGACTCCTATTCTCCCATTGGTACCATCAGTAAGATCATCTCGATCATCTTACAGCCTGTCGGATCTGGACTTGGATTGTGTGGTACATAAGCTGTTGTCAGCACCGGCATTAGCCAAACTGTTATCGGCTTCGACCCAAATGGCTTCGGAGCCGAAGACCATTGCACCGACTAATACTATTCCTCCTCAGAGCCATGCTGGTCCTTTGGACCTGATGTTAGTGGAACCCTCGGAGTTGATGCTTACTCCAGTGTCCTCGGCTCTGTGTACTCTGATGCCCTTGGTGCCAATCGAGGATTCTAGGAGCTGACACTCTCTGGTCTGGTCCAGGGAGGACAGTCAAACCGAATTGTCAGTTCCGACTTTGCCTTTCGGGGCATCGGCTTAGATGAGCTCGACTCCTACCTCAGGCTTGGAGCCCACTGTCCCGGTGCCAGGGGTGTTGATGGTTTCCTCGGATCTGTCAGTTCCTCACATCAGAGCAGAGGTGCTTTCGATGCCATGAGGAGAGTCATGTCTCCCAGGACATCCTTGACCTCGGGTCTGCCCTCCTCCTCCCCAAAAGTGCCTGTGTCTGCTTCTGCATCACACGTCCTAACCAAGCATAGAGACCCAGAGCCTCAGGAAGCCCCAGTGGGTGGCCCTTGCTCTTCCGAGACCTCACCAGAGGCCCCCACTGATGAGGTTCCCAGGAAGATATTGTGCAAGAGGAAGCACCTAGACTCCCCACAGGAGTCTCTTACATCGGATACTGACTTAGATGAATCAGAAGGGTCCCCACGGTCCCTTTCTGAGGATATCTCATTCGCTGAGATACTTGAGATCCTTAGGCAGAGGGGTGACTGTCAGTCCAAAAGCCCTACTGAGGATGAGTCAGTTCTCCTGAAGTCTTTCGGGTCTCAACCCTCCACCTCTTGGATGACTCCGCCCTTCAATGAGCTGATGCAGCTGGTCCCACAAAGGGCGTGGAAGTCTCCGGATTCTATGGAGCCTGTCCCCAGGAGGCCTAATAAATTTATTTCAGCCCCAGTTGACAAAACATTTTTAACTAAAGGTGTTCCGGTTGATGCCATGGTGGTGGCAGCAGCCAGCAAGAAGGAAATGTCTAAGACTTCCTTGTCTATCCATCCTCCTAACAGAGTCTCCAGGATTATCGATAGGTATGGGAAGCACATGTTCAGTTCAGCGACCTTTGCTCTCCATTCGCTGAACTACTTAACCCATTTTACTAGGTTGCAAAGAGATCTCCTTAAGGAGTTGGGAGATACTCTTCAGTGTACAGTAGTCGCGGCAGCTTCCAACAAAAGTTACTGCCCAGCTTTCTACCCTAAATTCTATCGTTAACTCGTCCATGTGCCTCATATCCTATGCAGCTGATGAAACGAGTAGGGTAGTGGGTACAGGAATTGCTCTTAGAAGACATTAATAATGAAGAAGGAAATCCAAGTAAACCATGAAGCAGGTTATCCACACACGAGTTTATTAAGCAAATGTGATTAAGTGCTTTCATCAGCAAATCTGACTTCATCAGAATAATGAACATTAAAAACAAATGGCTTATATACCCTCCCCCAGCACAATGACATGACATCACATCCTACAAATCTAAATTACATCACTTCCTAATAAGACAGAAAAGGCTATAAGAATAAACATCAAATCTATTAAATAAATAAAAATATACTTAAAATATATATATTCAAATGGTATTAAATCCTAATGAATACAAACTAAGAATCAGCAACTAGTTGACCACATATCTAAATTACATATAAAACATAGATTTAAGCTTCAACAAAGGCATAATACTAATTTGGTCATTTAGACCTAGACTAGAACCTGCATTAAGTTTGATTTGCCATTTTAGTTCGAGGAACTCCAAATACTCACCAAATGGCCCTCCCCAAGGCCCTAAATCAGCATGATCAATGGCAAAAAACCTGAAGTAGTGGGTGGGAAATTTCTCCACATGATTATATAGGGCATTCTTTTTGTTTTTACATGATGTCATAGCAATGCTTGTATACCCTTTGCTTAAATGCCCTTTTTGTTTTGCCTACATAAAAACCATCACATGACCCACACTTAGCTATATACACCACTGTTTTTGAAAAACATAATATTTTTTAGTGGGGTGTATAAACCCAAAATGTTTGATGAAAATGGAGTCACTTTCCAGCATAAATGAACATTGTCCACACCTACCACATTTAGAACAACCACCTTTCGTGTGTCCTTTTCTAGGTCTTTCCAACAGAGATTTGAAACTGGAGTCCTTCTTGTAAACAATAATAGGTTTCTCCACTAGAATCTTGGTAACTTCTTGGTCTAACATAAATATCGACCAAAACCTTTCCAATATGTTTTTAATATCATAAAAATTAAGAGTGAAAAGAATTGTGCAAGCTCTAGAAAAACTGTAGTTCATCATTCTATCATTTGAATAGGTGTTGTTAATCCCACCATTATAAAATAAAAGCTTGACAATGGCACCCGTTTGTCTTTTCACTTTGACTTCATTTTCAATGGACTTAAATTCCAGAGGGTATCCCCTCTTAATGAACATATTGTTGAGAGTGTCACATTCAGTATAGAAGTCAAGTTCATCTCTGGCTATTCGGAATTGCCCCTTCAACAATGCCTTCTTCTGGTGCACAGGGTGCCAGCTGTCAAAATGTAAAAATGTATTTGAATAGGTAGGTTTTCAATATAATTTAGAAATAAATATTTTGTTCTCATAATATTTAACAATAGTAACATTTCAAAAATTCAGTTTGTCCTTGTCAGTGTTTAAAGTGAATTTGAGAAAATCTGTAGTGTTATTCATATAATGAAAGAATTCCGCCAATCTTTCATTCCACCCTTCCAAAGAAGGACTATATCATCCAGGTAGTGGCCGTAGAGAGCCCAAGAATCCCTGTAACAGGAATTCATGATGTACTCATTCTTCCAGTGGGCCAAAACTAGGTTGGCAAAAACTGGGGCAACAGGCTCCCATGGTCACCCCTTGAGTTTGTCTAAACATATGACCTTCAAAACTCAAAAAGTTATTTTCTAAGACTAATTGCATACAAGTCATAAGGGGATGAATAGTACTGTGCCCTAGTTCAGTATGCCTACTCAGGTATTCATAGAACCATTCCAGCCCTTCCTCGTGTGGTATTGCTGAAAATAAATCTTTTATGTCCAAGGTGGCCATAATCAGTCCATCATCATACATTTCAGGTTGTACCTTACTAAGAAAGTCCTATGAATCTTTTATAATCCAAAGCCTTTCTTCAACTATGCCCTTGAGTTTGAAATCAATGTATCTAAATAAGCAGTACGTGTTTGATGCTTTAGCATCCACAATAGGGTGAAGAGGAGGATTGGCAATGGGGTTGTGCATCTTTGGGATGCCAAAGATCGTAGGTGTTTTAGGGTTTTAAAGGTCTAAGAAATCATAGGTGTCTAGACTGATTTGCCGGTTGAGTAACAGTTCCTCTACTGTAAGGTCAGTGTTCCTGTACGCTAAGTTCATTTCATTTACAGAAACTTCACAATAGGTGTCACTATACAAAAGTGCAAACATTTTACTGTTGTAATCCAAGATGTTCATTATGACAAGCCCTCCACCTTTATCAGGTTTCATGAGCCTAATATTGTCATTACAAATAATGTCCTGTAAAAGGCGCCACTCTCTTTCATTTATATTGTTAATAAACCCATTAATTTTATCTTTTAGCAAATCCCTGATCTCATTTTCACAAAATGTTTCATAAATTGACACTAAAGAGTGGGAAGGTGGAATAAAAGTACTGGGCCTATGTAAACCATTAGGACCATTAGTTAGTGTCATGTTACAGAGGTGCATGCCTAAATTCAACTTTCTGATATACAATTTAAAGTTCAAAAAGCTGTTAACAATGGTGGCATTTCTGCTAGGAACAAAATTCAAACCTTTGGAGAACAAGTTTGCCCATTCAACACTGACATTAACTTGAGTGTAATTGTAAATAATAAAATCAGCATCAACATTTTGGATAATGGTTACACATTGGTCATCAGGTTCAATTATCTCCAATAAGCTCCCCTTCCTCCCCTCCATTGTTGGTGATGATTGTAAGTATCAGGTCTCACCCCCCTCTGGTTCATGATCCTTTCGGACCTCCTCAATGGTGGGGGGTCTAAAGGGACATCCCTATTTAAATATTCAACCTCCACAATGTTCTCATTTACCTCATCTTTACATACCGATTGATGTCCACTAAAATACCTGGCCTCTTGCCCCCCCCCAGGGGGTCAGGGTAAGCCTTTCCGGCTTCATAATCACCCTTGTCCCTTTTCAATTTAAGTTGTTTTCTTATTTTTAATTCAAGTGACCCATCATCTACACTTTTAATGATATTATAAAAATCGTTCTTTTTATGTTGAAATAATAGGTCATTTTTAATACTAGATTCAGTGTTGTCTATGTCCCTAATAACTAGGGCATTTTCCGATTGTTGTCAGCAATAAGAATTTTTAAGAACTCACAGCCCTGTTTGTTGAAGAAAATGATCAAGTCCTGGTGAAGCTGCAAGTTTTTTATGAGTACGGAAGGAAATTTCCACAGTCTCAGCCCCTTTGGGACCTGCTCACGATTTACACATTCCTGTAGATATGAATTCTCTAATTGGAGTTTCTTATATTTGTGAACTAAGTCCTGGAAACGATCCAGTTGTTGATCCATCATCCCAGCAAGTTTGTCCAAATTACCTGGATTACCTGCTTCATGGTTTACCTGGATTTCCTTCTTCATTACATGTGCTTCTTAAGAGACATTCCTGGATGCGCTTATGTTCCTTGACGGAACCTTCCAAGTCTTCCTTCATGAACACTCCCTTTGATTGCTCATCCCTTTTTGGGCCTAAAGTGAAGGAAACCTTAACCTGGTGTGAACAGGATGGAAAGACTCTGTCTGCCATCGGGGTCCATTTTTCCACCCCTACCCAACCATACCCTAAAGGTCAAAGGGGAGGAAAATTGTGGTTCCGAAAAGCCTGAGGAGCCTTTCAGGACACACGTGGTGAACCCCCCTCCAGGGGCAGAGGAGGGGGTAATAATGGAAGATGCCACCTTCGCAGCAGAGGGGGTCTGCAACACCAGGGTGATAGAGATCACTTCTCTGGGGCACCCTACCAGTGTTCCTGAGAGGAGGCCTGACTGTCCTGCTCTGGAGGTAGTCGGGGGTCACTTATCTTTGTACCCAGACACCTGGCTCAATATAACAAAAGACAGCTGGGTACAAAGTATCATTTCCAGAGGATACTTCATACCATTCACCACACCCCCTCCAATCATAAGACAAATCCCTGACGTTCCACCCAGTTACAGGGATCAAGCAACAGTAGAGGTCCAAATGTTGCTAAGAAAGAGGCATCCAACCAGTCCCAGCAAACCAGACAGGATCTGGAAGTTACTCAAGATTTTTTTTGATTCCAAAGAAGACTGGGGGACTGGAGACCCATATTGGACCTCAGCAGACTGAACCAATACGTAAAGAAAGAGAAGTTTTGGATTGTCACGCTTCAGTCTATACTTCCCTTTTTAGGGAAAGACAATTGGATGTGCTTGATAGATCTCAAGGATGCGTACTACTACATAAAAATGGCCAGACCATCCAGGGATCACCTGCGCTTCTGGCTGGGAGCCAATCAGTATCAGTTTTGAGCCCTGCCCTTTGGTCTCACTACAGCCCCCAGTGTGTTCAAATTCATGGCAGTGGTCACGGCTCACCGGAGGCGTTACGGATTCCAGGTGTTTCCGTACCTAGACGATTGGCTCCTTACTGCCACCACCAGGCATCAATGCATTCAAGCCAGGGAGTCCACTCTGTCACTCTGCAATCATCTGGGCATTACAATCAACTCAGAAAAATCTGCCTTGTCGCCATCGCAGCATATCGTTTTTATAGGACAGAATTGGACACCACTACCACCACTCTAAGGCTTCCAATAGAAAGAGTCTCTCTTCTTCATCAACATGTCAGCATCCTGATATCGAAGTTCTGAAAGTATTAGGCATGATGGCAGCAGCAATTCTAGCCATACCACTTGCTCGTATGCACACGAGAATACTTCAATGGCTATTGTTCACTCAGTGGTCTTACCAAGAGCTCCCCATGAATCACGCCATAATGATCAGAAATTCTTGCAAGAAGGACCTTTAGTGGTGGTTGACTTCACTTCATGTCACAATAGGACGCCCATTTGTGCTACCCTCTCCAGGGGCCACTGTGACCACAGACGCTTCCCTGATAGGACGGGGGGGTCATTTTCAGGGAAAGACTGCCCAAGGCACATGGACCGATCAAGAGACACATCTGCATATCAATATCCTGGAGGTGAGAGCAGTACTTTTGGTGTTGCAGTACTTTCAGGACTCTCTCCCTCTGGGTACAATTGCGATTCAGACAGACATGTCGGTAGTCTGGTACATGAACAAACAAGGAGAAACCAGGTCTAACCCCCTTTGTCGAGATGCTCTCAGAGTTTGGCAGTGGGCTGTTTCCACCCAGCGCTTTCTGTTGGCAAAGCACATCCCGGGGAGATCCAACGTGATAGCAGACAAACTGAGCAGGGCAGTCTTGTTGCCCCATGAGTGGTCCCTTAAGAAAGAAATTGCGGACAGAATATTGCACAGGTGGGGCCAGCTTTGCTGTGACCTTTTTGCCAGTCACATGAACACGAAATGCAGAAGCTACTTTGCACTGATTCCCCCTCTGGGAGAAGCCCCAAGGGATGCTCTCATGCACAATTGGCCTCCGGGTCTCTTCTATGCATTTCCACCAATCCCGTTGATACCCAAAGTTCTACAGAAAACAAAATCCCTGGGAAGGGC
Source organism: Protopterus annectens (assembly GCF_019279795.1). NCBI lineage: Eukaryota > Metazoa > Chordata > Ceratodontiformes > Protopteridae > Protopterus > Protopterus annectens. The sequence continues at coordinate 817,215,104 of NC_056728.1, read as the reverse complement.
CATCATTCGTATAGCCCCCTCATTGGCCTTGTCAGATTTGGTTCCCCTTCTTTCACCCTCATCTTTTGGAGGATCCTTGGATTCTGGACCCAGTTCCAGACCTTCTGACACACGCGTCGGGGGACCTTCATCCTTCTCTGCAGTCCCTGTAGCTGACAACTAGGCTGCTCCAGTTCCCATCATAGCCAGGTTCTATAACCTTTCCAATAAAACAAAACAGATCCTTTTGTCCTCTCACAAATCTTCTACCAGAAAGCTATATTTTAGCAAATGGAAGAAATTTTCTATATGGGCCTCAAAAAATAATATTAATCCTTACCAAGCCCCTATGGCTTCCATTTTAGAATTTTTGACTACGATTTTCAATGAAGGAGCTGCAGCAGCAACAGTTCGGGTACAGTTAGCTGCTATTTCTAATTTTCATCTTGGATTTGAAGGTTTGAATATCATGCCTCACAAGTTATCCAAAGCATTTCTCAAATGGATTTTTCATATGAGACCTCCTGTGAAATCTCCCTATTCTCCATGGAATCTAAATTTTATGATTTCACATATAATTCTCCTACCATTTGAGCCAGCTTCTTGTGATCTCAAATTTTTGTCTTGGAAGACCAGCTTTCTGGTAGCTATTACTTCTGCCCGTAGAGTGTCAGAGCTTCAGGTTTTATCCATCAAGACTTCCAATTTGATATTTCACCCTGACAGAGAATCAGTTAGAACAAATCACTCATTCTTGCCCAAAGTTTGCACTGAAACCAGTCTCAACCAAGTTGCTGATTTGCCAGTTTTCTTCCCCAATCACTCTAACAATTTAGAGTATATGCTGCATAAATTAGATGGTCACAGACAGCTCAGATTCTATTTGGATAGAACAAAAGATTTTAGGAAATCAGACCAGCTTTTTGTTTCATTTTCAGATTCCAGGAAAGGGAGACTAGTGGCTAAAACTACTCTGTCTAAATGGTTATCTGATTATATCACCTTTGCCTATTCAGTTGCCAGTATACCTTTGCAACACAAGATTAAAGCTCACTCAACCAGAGTAGTTTCTACATCATCTGCCTTTTCTGCCAGACTTCCTATTGATAATATTTGTGCAGCAGCCACTTGGTCAAAACCTCATGCTTTTATCACTCATTATAAAGTTGACAAGGCCTCCAAGGACAGGGCCTCCTTTGGATCCATGGTCCTGAGAAATATACTCCCGTGACTCACCCTAGATTGATGGTGATTGGGACGCTACCCATCAGTAAAGAAAGAACGGCGAGATTGAACAACTTCACATAAATAAGTTATGTACTTAACATAATGTTCCATGTGAGTTGTTCATCTCACCTTCATTCTTACGTCTCTCCCTCCTACCCCCTCCTGGACTGATAGATAACCAAGATGCTGGTTCCATCCTGGCTACTCAAACTTTCTCTTCCTTTTCTTTAGGAATGTAGAATGACATATGGTGTTAGTATACGCAGCAAACAAGATCTGAGGTAAATCACAGGTGCATCATAGGAGAGGGACTTGGCCTCGAGGTATTTGAAGACCTTGAGCTTTGCAATTGGCCGTATTGGAGCCAAGGGATCGGCTCCAAACCCATCAGTAAAGAACAAAGGCGAGATTGAACAACTCACATGGAACGTTATGGTAAGTACATAACTTCTTTTTATGAGCAGGTCCGACATCGTTGCACTGACCTACTCCACCACGCCTGTCAGCGTGCAGCTGCAGTTAGAAGGGACCAGCAAGCCACAGGGGGGGTCATGCCATCCAGCCCCCGACACATGCTGGGGAGCTCCTCATCAGCCTCGGGGCACCTGTCCACCAGCAAAGACAAGACCCTGTGGATAGCATTGTGGAGGTGAGTGCTACCCACACAATGGACGAGGAATATGCAGGTAAGTCCCCAGGGCACATCAGTAGTCCACTGTTGCTTATCCATCTGCATCTGTAGAGTTTAATTATGCATATGTGAGATAAAATATATATACTCTGTTGCTGCGTTGTAGTAATAAACAGATGTGCATAATCGGTAGTATTGTGGGTTTGTACTGTTGATGTACTGAAATGCTGCTCCCACCCTGTACCAATGCCACAGATGTGGCTACTGACATCACATCTCTCACACAACTCTGTAGATCCCTCTGGTATACCTCTGGGGCAGCAGCCTGTAACTGGTGAGTATGGTGTTGTTTGTTCAGGTTTGCCAATACACTGGTAATGTTATAGCCATGTTATTTGCCATGCACACATTTAACACACCTACCCATAATGCATGCTGTACATGTTCACTTTTTGTTGCTGTTAACTGCACTGCATCACAGTGGTCACCATGGTGGCATATCTGAAGGGTTATGTAGGAGTCCTGCAATATGACTAGCAACCTGTGTGCACAGAGATGAACATAATGGTGGGACAAATGGCCTACAGTATGAACATGTCTGAGACATCACCTTTATACAGTGCTACAGCAGTGTATATACCACTATTACAATGGCAACTGTTACAGATCTACACAACGGCATATCACAATACCACATTCTACAACCCTTACAACCTGTAATGTGGTCCTAGCATGAACAATGAATGTGTAATATGGAATCCAATGTTAGGACAGCATATATGGGGAATACATACCTTAACAAACACTGGAAGCATATGTGTGCATACACTCCAAATAACATATTGTGGAAGCAGCTTTTGAGGTACTGACAGCATTCACTCTTAATGAGTATGCACCTTCCAGCAAGTACAGGTCTGCTGCCCAAGATGTATGTCCATCACATTTGCCCACTAACCTGCAACAGAGGGAGCCGTGGCTTGCACACATCCTACAAGCCATGGCATGGAACCCATACCCAACCAGTAGCACGCAGGAGTGGGACATGTAGCCTTACCTCACCATTGCATATACCATGGCAAACAGTGCAGACAGTCATGTATGTGATGAGGATGTATGGGACAACATTAATGTAGAAAATAAACAGATGGCCATCCAAGACAGATGACGACACATGTTGCAAACTGGTCATGGAGGCTGCCTAGTAACATGCTGCAACAGTGAGGGACTTGCAGGACTGTCTGTCAAGTACTGGCTGTGCAGTACCTGTCTAGTCAAGCATATCTAAGGCCAAAATACAAG
>NC_056728.1:817200528-817211468 GCF_019279795.1 Protopterus annectens | reverse complement strand
TTCCCTCAATTTGGAATTTTAAAAAAAAACGTAAAACAAAATTTTGGGAAGTTCCAAACCTTTTTTCCCCTTTTTTAAAGATAACAAAAAAAAAATAGAGAATCAATGGTACTAGAGTCAAACAAAGATACCTTAATATATAACTCTCTAAGTAGATGCTCTGTGTCCTGTAAAATGTGTTCAGACAATCCAATAACTTGCCTAAGTTCATGATCTAAAAACATAGAGATGGGCTCTGTAAGCCAACCAGAGCCTGATACTATCGGTCTAAATTCCGGTTTATGTTTGTTTTTGTGTATCTTCGGTAAACCAGATATAATGGGAATGATAGGATGATCTACCTGCATAAATCGAAACATATCATTTGTTAACTGACCAACTATTTTACAGTCCAAAAGCATCCTGTCAATGCTTTCTTTAATGTTCTTTACAACAGCAATAGTTTTTTTCTCATAGGCGTCACCTTTCAGCATGTCCATCATTTTAGTTGTATAATAAGAACTATCTAATACAACTACAGGGCCACCCTTGTCAGCAGGCCGTATCACAATTTTAGTATTATTTCTAAGGTCACTCAATGCTTGTACTTGCGGATTGGTTAAATTGTTCTTTAAATCATGCTCCAATAACTGATGTCCTGCATAAATTTCATTCTCGACTGCTTTCACAAAAATATCAACATTCGAAACCATAGGTGGGACAAAGTCACTCTTCCTTCTAAAAGTCAATTGGCATTGTTCATTATCTGCTTTGAATAATAACTTCAGGCCAATATTCCTGGCAAATAATCTCAATGCTAAAATGGCTTGACTAGAATCAATGTTGGTAGTTGGGATGAAAGACATTCCCTTACTCAATAACTCAATCTCTGCTACAGATAAAACATGACTAGAGAGATTGTAAACGAGATTGCCTAGCCCCAAAAACTCTGGAGCGTGTTCTGTTGGTATAGGGGTGGATCCTTCCTCTTGGCCCCTCTGGTGGTTAAGGCGGTTCAAAGATCTCTATGCATTCAATCTGATGGTGGGCTTCCAGATATCGCGGACCAATTTTATCCAACTGAATTTTCCTTCTCACAGCTGCTGCTAAAGAAGGGTTACTGGGAGCTTCAACCCTCCCCGAAGTTGATGAGATCTTTTGCAACTTCTAAACCATCGGAAACTTCTGATGGAGTTGTGTACACAGATGAAATGACATTTTCAACAGGTGAAAGAATATTGTTCGACGTATGTGCTTGATGTCCTTCATTAATGTTATCGCTAAGTACCACTTGCTTAGTGCTGCAAGGTGTACCCCCCTCACCATTCCGCTCAACGATGTTGGTTGAGACGGGGTAGTTGACAGTATTAGTTATGTTCATATTGCTGATGCTGTTCACATCAACATCTTCTGAACGATGTGCACTAGAATTACTTCTATTGTGTCTGTCTCTATTAAAAGTATTACCAGGTCTCCTACCTGCATTCTGAACATCCCCGAGCCTCGGGACGATTCCTCTAATGCACACAAAGATTACGTTGTTCCCTGAAATCCTTTATGTCTCTGATCATTTTCTTCTTCTTGTTGTTGAGCAGATTTGTTTCATAGCGGCTCACACGATCAAAGAGCTTCCCCAATGTGGAGTTTTAGCCTTTGGCTTCATTGTAATAAGCAGACGATCCTGTAGTGTAATCATGTTCTTCTTACATTCTTCCTCGATGGGAAGAAAAAAATCAATGAGTAGCTGTATATACGCCCTACTAGCTTTCAGATTGATTTGCTGCCATTGCTGTAAAAGCCTTGGGTACAGGTTGCCATACGTAGGCATAGTCAGTATCCGCAAGCCTTGAGGTATAATACCTCATGACATCACTTCCATGTGGTAATCATTGGACTCTGGAGGCGTTTGAATTTATACAGTTCATTGTCCATATCACGCTTGATAGTGCTAGCAAGCGTTTCATTGATGGTATCATTGTTAAGAGTTCCAACTGGTGTAGTTCCATCGAAATTCACTAACGGATTGATGCCATCCTCCATGAGCGTTTGCATCCTGTTGTTGAACGCACATGAGGTGCCGCTTGCACCCTTGTCGCCTACGGCTCCTTCCATGCACGTAAATTTGCAAGAAACCAACCAAAGCTGAATATTATGAAGAGAAACCAGGGGACCCAGAGGAGCGTAGAAATGTAAAACACAGTGAGAATGTTCAATACGTGAACATAAACCAAACCTTCGATAATGCCCAATAAAGCAGAAAATCCAATAATCCAATAAATCCAACCATTCGGTTACGATAAAAGTCCTTTATTGCAAAGTGAGCGCTTTCACGGCAGAAATAATAGCCGCTTCCTCAGACAAAGAAATAATAGCCGCTTCCTCAGACAAATAAAGCGCCAAATTTAAATCAACTAACAAACGTCTCATTACTAAGACGTCAATACACTATTTAAAACGACAATGACATATATTTTACATATATTAAAATATACATTTCAAGTGCTTGCCCAAATCAATATATATATTAAAAACAATGAGCTTCATCCAATGAATTGCTGCTAAAATACAATATGTATTATGTGAAATTGCCAACTTTGCGCACTACGGACTGTAACAGTCATACCAGCTTTAAATAAAATATTTGCAGGTTTTCAAATAACCATAAAAGCGTACAGAAAAATTCAATAAAAGAATGTGATTAAGTGAAAAAACATTTACAGTCAAAGCTCTGACTATATGCAAAAGTAAAATGGAAAAATACCTGCAAATCCATGTATAGAAACTATGTAACTGAGCTGGAATGTGTGCTCCACTAAACCAGTGATGCCCAAAGATACCTACCAAAACAAAATAAACCAAAACTGTTGGTGTGAATTGCGGGCAAAGGTCATTGTACTGTCCAATACCCACATACATTGCATAAAAACATCAAAATAATCGAAATAAGTGATCACTTAAAACTAATGTAACAAAAACTTTCAAAGCAAGAGTCTGCCTAATTGCTCTGGAGCATGTAGCAATAGTGTAAAAATACAATAGAGATACAATTGAAATGTAATTGGAGTATGGGATAACCTAATATAAATGCATGGAGATACAAACTGAACAAGGGTACCTGCTAAACATGTGGCATAGTGAATGAAGGGGGATGGAATGGCAGAGATAAGTCAAGGGCGTATAAAGGGCAGATCATTAAATAAGTAGTAAAGAACATTAAAGAAAGCATTGACAGGATGCTTTTGGACTGTAAAATAGCTGGTCAGTTAACAAATGATATGTTTCGATTTATGCAGGTAGATCATCCTATCATTCCCATTATATCTGGTTTACCGAAGATACACAAAAACAAACATAAACCGGAATTTAGACCGATAGTATCAGGCTCTTATTATTTACAGATTCCATCTCTATAAGCTTTAGGATCATGAACTTAGGCAAGTTATTGGATTGTCTGAACACATTTTACAGGACACAGAGCATCTACTTAGAGAGTTATATATTAAGGTATCTTTGTTTGACTCTAGTACCATTGATTCTCTATTGTTTGTATCTATGGATGTGACTTCATTGTTTACGTGTATTCCAAATGAGGAAGGTTTACAATCATTACAGGTACATCTAGAAAAGAATTCTAATTTTACCAGCAGTAGGATAGAATTTTTGATGTTATTAATGGAGACTGTTCTAGATAACAACATCTTTTTATAACAACTTTATAAGCAAGTTGGTTCCATGGGCACTAGCTGTGCTAACAGCTATGCCAACTCTGTCATGGCGACCTTTGAAGAAATGTACATTACACATAATAAACACATCCTATTCTATAAGAGATTTGTGGATGATCTTCTCTTCCTTTGGGATGGAACAATCAGTGAATTGCATAGTTTTCATGACAATTTAAATGCTAGCAGTTCCTTTCTTAGATTCACCATGAATTATGATTACAACAGGATAGAATTCCTAGATGTAATGATTTTTAAGGAAATGAGTAGGATTAACACCAAGATACACCATAAGTCTTGTTACAGACCCTCTTTAAAATCGAAAAAAGGTTATGGAAAATTTCCCTATAAAAATTTTAAAAAAAATTTATCAAAGGGGGCCCCGGGATGCCCGGCCTTTCCCGGCTTTTCCAACCAAGATTGGGAAAAGGGTTTGGAAAAAAAGGTCTAACCCTTTGGGATTGGGAAAGGGCCCCCCTTTTTATACATGGTTATACCGAAGAGGAGGTTCAAGGGGGTTTTTCATAAGAAACATGGCAAGTCTGAATTTTTTAGAAAACTTTTAAAACCGTAAATTTTCCTTTGGGGCCCAAAGGGAACCAAAGGCGGGGGTGTACAAAAAAAATTGGACCTTTTTAAAAAAAAATTACCCCTGGGTTTTTGTTGTACCCTTTTTGGAAAGAGGGGGACCAAAAAGCTTTTTTCAGGGGCCTTTTTTTTCCCAAAAACATTGGAAAAATACTTTAACCAAAAACCTTTACCCAAAAAAAATAACCCCAGGGAAATAGTTGGGGATTCCCAATCCAATTCCCTTTTTTGTTCCAAAATAAATTTATCAAATTTAAGATTACTTTAAAAAGTGGAAAATGGTATCCAAAAAAGGGAATTGGGGTAAACCCGGGATTTGAAAAAAACCAAGAAATGTGGGAAAATTTTCCAAATTTCCATCCCCTTTTTGGGAAAAGGGGAATCTTTCAATTATTAAAAAAACATCCTTTTTTTAACAGGTTTTACCTTTTAACCGGTTTCCAATATAATAGTGACTGCAACACCCAAAGAAAATTTAGTGAAGGGGCCCAAATTTTTTTGTCCAATGGTTTCCTTTTTAAAAAATTTAAAAAGGGAAAAAAATAACAAGGGACCCCCTTTTTTGAGAGAGGAAAACGGGGTTTCCAAAAGGATTCCCCCTTTTGGGGGTAGGGGGGCAGGGAAATTTTACCCCGTGGGGGCCCCAAAAATAAAACCCTCGGGGAAAAGGGGGCACGAAAACATTCTTTTTCCCAAAGGTTCTCCAAATTAAAAAACAACCTAATGATGGATTTTTAGAAAACATAGTAAAAATCTCACCAAAGGAACCCAAAGAACTGAAATGGACCCCGGGCAGACTAGTTTGCCACCCCCAGAGAAAAAGGTTTTTTAATAAATCCCCAAATTTCCATCAAAATTCCCCCTTTTTTAAAGGGAAGACCATTTAAAATAAATAGTTTTTAAATCCTTTATTTAAAAGGGGGGAATCTGCCCTTATCCTTAAAAACCCTTATTTTTTCGGGGCCATTTTCCATCCCCTTTTAAACTATCCCAAAAATGTTTACCAGGAAACCCTTTGTTTCAGTTTGTATCTCCCAATCCCCTTTTAAAATTGGGTTTTTATCCCCATACCCCAATTACATTTAAAAATTGTATCCCCCTATTGGGTTATTTTTTACACTATTGCAAAAATGTTTCCCAGAGGAAAAATTGGGCCCAGACCCCCTTCCCCTTTGGGAAAAGTTTTTTGTTACATTAGTTTTAAGTGATCACTTATTTCGATTATTTCGATGTTTTTATGCAATGTATGTGGGTATTGGACAGTACAATTTGGCCCCTTTCCCGCCAATTTAAAAACCCAACATTTTTGGTTTTTAATTTTGTTTTGGGTTAAAGGGAATCTTTGGGGCATCCATTGGTTTAGTGGAGCAAAATTTTCCAAAAATTTAAAGTTACTTTAAGGGTTTCTATACATGGTTTTTGCCAGGTATTTTTCCCCATTTTCCCTTTTTGCAAAATTAAAGTCAGAGCTTTGACTGTAAATGTTTTTTCCCCCAATTTTTTTTTGGGGGTTTTTTTTTTTTAAAAAAAAATTTTTTTTTAAAATTTTAAAACCCCAAAATTGTTTTTTCTTTTTTTAAAAAATTTAAAAAATTTAAATTAAAAAAATTTTTAAAAAAAATTTAAAATTAATTCCTTTAAAATTTTAAAAATAAATTTAACTTAAATTTTTAAAATTTATTATTTTTGGAAATTAAAAAATAATTTTTAAAATGTTTTAAATTTTTTTTAAATTTTTAAAAAAATTTGTTTATTTTTTTAAAAATTTAAATTTTAAAAAAATTTAATTTCCCTTATGAAAAATTTATTAAAACCCCAAAAATTTAATTTTTAAAAATTTTTTTTTAAAAATTTATTTAAAAAATTATAAATTTACCTTTAAATTTTAATTTAAATTTTTTTCCCAAAAATTTTTTAAAATTTTTAAAATTTAAATTAAAAATTTAGTAATTTTAAAAGGGAAAATTTTTAAAAAAAACCAAAAAAAATTTTATTTTTCCCCCCCCATTATTTTGTAAAAAAATTTTTTTAAATTATTTTTCCCTAATTGAAAAATTTAAAAAATTTTTTTTAAACTTTTAAAAATTTTTAAAATTTAAAAAATTTTTCCCCTCAATTTTAAAAAAAAATTTTTAAATTTCCCCCCAAATTTTTTTTAAAAAATTTATTTCCTCTAAAATTTTTTTTAAATTTATTTTTTCTTAAAAAATTTTAATAATTTTTTTTTCCTTTAAAAAATTTTTTTTTTTAAAAATTTTAAAAAAAAAATTTAACCCCCTTTAAAAAAAAAAAATTTTTTAAAAAAAAATTTTAAATTAATCATTTTTATATATTTTAATATTAAAAATTTTTAAATTTTAATATATAAAAAAAAGGTAAATTTATTTTAAAAAATTTTTTTAAATTTATTTAATAAAAAACCTTTAAATTTAAATTAAATTTTGGTAATTAAATTTTTTAAAAAAATTTTTAAATTAGGGAATAAAAATTTTTTAAAAAAAATTTTTAAGGGGAAAAAATTTTTTAAAATTTTATTTTTTAAATTTTGGGGTTTTTGGGGTAAAATTTTAAAAGGGGGGGGGTTTTTAATTTTTAATTTTAAATTTTTTTAATTTTTGGGTTACTTTTAAATAAAAATTTAAAATTTTATTTTTAAATTAGGGGGGAAAAATTTTTACATAGTGTTTTTTTTTTTGGGGGTTTAATAGGGGTTTGAATTTATTTTTTTTTTGGGAAAGTTTTAAAAATTTTATATTTTATTATTTTAAATAATTTTTAAATTATATAATTATTTTTAATTTATTTATTTAAAAATTTAAAAAAATTTTTTAATAAAATTAAAAAAATTAAAAAATAAAATTTTTTAAATTTTATTAAAAATTTAAAAAATTTAATTTTTTAAAAAAAAAATTTAAAATTTTTTTAAATTTAAAATATTTTAATTTTTTTAATTTCAAAATTTAATTTAAAAATTTTAAATTTTAAAATTTAAAATTATTTGGGGGGGGGGGTTTTTGTTTATACTTAAATTTAAATTTTTTGGGGGTTTGGGGGGTTTTTTTGGGTTTTTAAAAATTTTTTTTTTTAAGGTGGGGGGGTTTTGGGTAAAAAAATAAAAATTAAATTTTTATTTTTTAAAAAATATAATAAGGGAAAAAATTTGAAGTTAAAAAATTTTTAAATTTTTAAATTTTTTAAAAATTATAAAAATTTTAATTTTTAAAAAAATTTTTTTTTTTTTTAACAAAATTTTTTTTAAAATTTTTTAAAAAAAATTTTTTTAAAATTTTTTTCAAAAAAAAAATTTTAAAAATATAAATTTTAAATTAAAAAAATTTTAAATTTTAAAAATTTTAAAAAAAAAAATTTGTTTTCCAACATTTAAAGGAAATAAAACCCTTTTTTTAAAAATTTCCCTTTCTTCCCCCAGTTTAATTTTTTGCACTTTGGGTTTTTTAAAACCAATTGTTACCAAAATAAATTTTTCCCTTGCAGCCCTTTTCTTTGTAACTCAAAATTTAAACACGGCCCGATAAAACTGGATGGGGCCCCAGGGGCCTTTGGGGGGTTTTTGACCCCGGAAAAAATTTTTTCCCCCGCCCATTGGTAAAATTTTTACCCCTTAAAAAAAAAAACCATGGGGCCCGCCCCCAGGTTGGGAAAAGGGGGTTTTTGAGGGGTTCGAAAATATCCTTTTTTTTAAAATTTTAAAATTTTCCCCCCCGGGCCTTTTGGGGTTTTTTTTAAAACCCTTTTTTTTCCCCCCCGCCCTTTTTTGAGAAGCCCCCAACCCTTAACCTTATTTTTCCCCCAAAAAAAAATTTTAACGTCACAAGGGGGGGAAAAGGGTTTAAAAGGGCTGGGGGGAAAATTAGGTTTTAAAACCGGGAAATATTTTAAAAGTTTTCCCTTTAAAATTTCCCCAAGTTTTTGGTTAAATTTTGCCATTTTCCACCTTAGTTTTAACCCTTTTTTGGGTTTTTAAAATTACTTATTATTAAAGACCCATTGATTACACAGTCATTTACGGGGGGGGGGGGGGGGGCGGGGGGGGGGGGGGGGGGGGGGGGGGGGGGGGGGGGGGGGGGGGGGGGGGGGGGGGCGGGGGGGGGGGGGGGGGCGGGGGGGGGGGGGGGGGGGGGGGGGGGGGGGGGGGGGGGGGGGCGGGGCGGGGGGGGGGGGGGGGCGGGGGGGGGGGGGGGGGGGGGGGGGGGGGGCGGGGGGGGGGGGGGGGGGGGGGGGGGGGGGGGGGGGGGGGGGGGGCCCCCCCCCCCCCCCCCCCCCCCCCCCCCACCCCCCCCCCCCCCCCCCCCCCCCCCCCCCCCCCCCCACCACCACCCCCCCCCCCCCCCCCCCCCCCCCCCCCCCCCCCCCCCCCCCCCCCCCCCCCCCCCCCCCCAACCCCCCCCCCCCCCCCCCCCCCCCCCCCCCCCCCCCCCCCCCCCCCCCCCCCCCCCCCCCCCCCCCCCCCCCCCCCCCCCCCCCCCCCCCCCCCCCCCCCCCCCCCCCCCCCCCCCCCCCCCCCGCCCCCCCCCCCCCCCCCCCCCCCCCCCCCATATGGACTTGGGGATTTGCCCCAAATCATTTTTTGGATTTTTTGGCCATGGTCGGACCGATCCCTTGGTTCCCAAACCCCAAAAAATATTAAAAAGGAGGGGGGCAAACCAGGTTTGGGCCCGGGGAAAATGGGTTTAGTTTTTTTCCCTTTTAAAAACAGTTGGAAAAAAAATTTTTAGCCCTTTTCCCCCTATGTCCCAAATTTGTTTTCGCCCCAAAAAAAACTTTTTGGGCCCCCCGGGCCCACGGAAGGGTTTTTTGGTAACCGATTTCCCCCCAAAATTTTTTGGAAAAACCCTTTAAAACCCAAATTTTTGGGGGAAGCCCCCCAAAAAAACCCCAAAATTCCCCCTATTTATTTTGGAAGGTTTAAGCCTTGTTTTTTTTCCCGGGGTTTTTTTGGGGGAAAATTTTTTCCGGGTTTTTTGGGGTCCCGGGCTTTAAACCCCGGCCCGGGACATCCCCAGGCTTTAAAAAAATTTGGGGTTTTAAAATTTTAAAACTTTTTTTTTTGGGTTTTGGGAAACCCGGATAAATGCCCCATGGAATGGGGAAAAAATTGGTTGATTTTTTAAAAGGGGCCCCAAAAAAGGGTTTTCAAAAAGTGGATTAAAAACCCCGGGTAAGGGGGTCCCTTTAACCCCTTTGGCTAAAGTTGCCTTTGGGGGTTTTTGGGTCCAAAAAATTTTTTGGGGGAAATTTGGGAAAGGCCCCCAGGGGGGGGAACCCCCCCAAGGGGGGGGAACCATGGGGGTTTTTCCAGTTTTTTCCCCACCTTCTCATTTTGGGACCGGGGAGGGAAAAAAAGCCAGGGGGGTTCCCCCAAATTAAAAGGGGACCAAAAATCCCCGGAAACTTCCCCTTTCTTCCCCCCAGTTTAAAAATTTTCCCCCCTTTTTAACATTTAACTTAGGTCCCACCCCAAATGGCCCCCAAAGTAAAACGAGACCCCCTTTCAACCAAATTGGGCGCCCCCAAAAACCAAGTAAGGACCCCTTAAAAAACAAACCCAAAATTCAACCCCTAAAAAAAATTTCCCCCTTTTCTTAAAAACCAGGGGGGGAAAATTTTAATTAATTTCCCGGGGCCCCCTTTGGGTAACCCCCCCAAGCCCGGGTTTTAAAAAATTAAAACCCTTTAAAATGGCTTTTAAAAATTTACCAAAACCCCAAAACCCCCGGCCCCGCGTTTTTTAAAAACTCATCCTTTTTAAAAAATTTTTCCCCGGGAGTTTAAATTGCGGGGGGCCCAAATTTTTTCCCACAATTCCCCCTTTCAAACACAAATTAAAAAAGGATGACCCCTGCACCCCCTTTCCCCCATTCCCCGGGGCCCACTTTATTTTCCTATTTTAAATTTTTTTAAACCCCTTTAAAATTTTTAAAAAAAAAACCCCCTTTAGGGATTCCAGACGGGGGAAAGTTGGGGGGAAACCCTTTAAATTCCTATATCCCTTTTTCCCCGGGGGTTACCAAAGGGGGCCCCCTCCTTTTTTTGGGGTTATGAAAAATACCCCTTTTGAACCCTGAAAACAAAAAATTCCTGGGGAAGTAATTTCATTTAAACCTCGAATGCATTCCCGGGGTAAAACCCCTTTTAAATTTTCCCCAAAAAATTCAATTTAAAAAGGGAAAACCCTTTTGGTTTATTTTTTTTTTTAAGGGGTTTTAAAATTTTAAATGGTGATTTTTCCCTAAAGCGGGGTTCCATAAACCCCATTAAATTTCCCCTTTTTAAAGGTATTGGTTTCCCCGGGGGGCCCCCCCCTTTGGAAAAGGGTTTTTTTAGGGGTTTTTCCGGGGCCCAGGGGGGAATTTTTTTAAAAGCCCAAACGGGGGTTTTACCCGGGCGGGTCCCCATTTTTTAAAAACCCCCAGGTCCGTAGCCTTTTGGGTGCCCGTTATCCATTAAATTTTTTTTCCCCCCAAAAAAATTTCGGAGTTTTTCCCCCTGGGGTTTGGGCAAAAATTTCCTGGGGAGGTTGGGATAATGAAAAAATTTGGGCTGAATTTGTATACCCACCCCCCCTGAAAAACCCAAAAGTTGGGATCAAAATTTTAAAGGGGGTTTGTTTAATTCCAAAACAAAATTTTA
>NC_056728.1:817145528-817195528 GCF_019279795.1 Protopterus annectens | reverse complement strand
ATGTGGTGAGACCTGGCTATGGAACTGAGGTTGTGCCTACACCCGCATTGACAGCATGATACAGGTACTCAGTGGAGTTAGTTACACCTGTCCATACAGGGAATGTGTATAAGGCATGGTATTCTCTTTGTGGGTTACAGTTGCAGACTCTACAGTTGTTGCAGGCATCCAGTGGGTAACATAGCAAAAGACCACTGTAAGCAATTATTTGCCTTTTGTAGGGATGGAACAGGGTGCCATGTCCTTTTACTTGCTGGATAACACACACACAGTCAGGAGATGCTACACATCACAGTACATTCTGATGTCAGTAACAGTGTTGTGGTCAACAGGGATGTAGTCCACTGCAATCACACCGTGGTTACTAGCTGTGGGCAATGTGTAGGGAACTACCAGTATAGTGGTTGTTGCCTAGCCAAGTGTGTTTGTGTATGAGACATGGGTGGAGAGTGTTCTCTGGGTAATAAAAGGGTTGCTTATATTGTTCACCAATCCATAATGTCACATGTAGGGCTATGGATTGTCTACACCAGCCTCTCTACTGTTTGACATCTGTTGTCCTTGTAAGGTGGACATTGTGACATATAGTAGGTCCTCAATATAATAAATTAGCAAAACCTGCTCCACAATGAATCCTGTCATTACACAATCACAGCAACCTCCACACAGGATACTGATGACAAACACACACACACTTGCCAGTACTGAGATTCAAACCCCTACCTAGCTATGTATTACTACTACAGTGTACCACATTTATCGCATGCGCCATGGAGCTTATTGGATGGATGTTGTCCCAAGGTACTTCTAAGGTGAGGAACATCACCAGCCCTTGTAAATACTGGCATTGGGTCATGTAGTGTGTGAGAGATCCCAAAAATAATTTTACCCTAATCACACATTTACATTTGCCAGGTGCGAGGTTCAAACCCCTAACTACCTTTACGGGCCATTATGTTACACATTTACCACATGCACCACTGACCTGACATGGTGTTGACTTCGCAACAGATACTTGTAAGGTGGATGATATCTGCAGGACTGCTAAAGTCAGGCTATGAGATGTGTACTAGCTGTAAATAGGGACAAAAACTTTGAGGTACACACACAAATACTTGCCACAGATGAGATTTAAACCCATAGCTGTATAGTTACTGCTACTACATTGTTCCACATTTATGGCACGCACCACAGTGCTTATAGGACTAGCCC
Source organism: Protopterus annectens (assembly GCF_019279795.1). Lineage (NCBI taxonomy): Eukaryota > Metazoa > Chordata > Ceratodontiformes > Protopteridae > Protopterus > Protopterus annectens. Next base: position 817,194,316 of record NC_056728.1, on the reverse strand, counting down.
TTCTCCAAAGGTATATTTCAAGGTAGATGACATCAGCAGGTTTGCTAAAGTAGGGCAATGGAAGGTGTAGTGACTGTGAATGGCCTCTAATGCATTACTCTCTCTCTACACACACACACACACACACACACACACACACACACACACACACACACACACACACACACACACAAAGTTCCACAGTTGCCATGTCTGAGATTAGAACTCCTACCTAACAAGTACATCACACTATAGCATTACACAGTTATCACACATGCCACGGAGCTTATAGGGCAAGCCTTTCTCCAAAGGTGTATTCCAAGGTGAATGACATTGCAGCCTAGCTAAAGTAGGGCAATGAGAGGTGTATTGTCTATGAATGGCCTCAAAATCATTGATCCCTACACACACAAACACACAGAATTTTACACATGCCATGTCTGGGATTAGAACTCCTACCTAACTAGTACATCACACTATAGCATTACAGAGTTATTGCACACACCGCAGAGCTTACAGGGCTGAATCTTGTCAAAGAAGGTATTTCAAGGTGACTGACATCAGTAGGCATGCTAAAGTAGGGTAATGGGAGGTGTAGTGTTTATGAATGGCCTCAAAATCATTGATCCCTACACACACAAACACACAGAAGTTTGCAGTTGCCATGTCTGGGATTAGAACTCATACCTAACTAGTACATTACACAGTTGTAGCATGTGCCACAGAGTTTATAGGGCTAGCCCTTACCCAGATGTGTATTTCAAGGTGAATGACATCAGCAGCCTTGCTAAAGTAGGGCAATGGGAGGTGTAGTGTCTGTGAATGGGCTCAAAATCATTGATCCCTACACACACACCGTTTCACAGTTGCCATGTCTGGGATTAGAACTCCTACCTACCTAGTACATCACACTATAGCATTACGTGGTTATTGCATGCACCACAGAGCTTATAGGGATGATCCTTGTCCAAAGAGGTATTTCAAGGTGACTGACATCAGCAGGCTAGCTAAACTAGAGCAATGGGGAGTGCAGTGTGTGTGAATGGGCCATAAACCATTCCTCTGGAAACACACACACACAACACTCAGTCACACACAACTTTACATTTGACAGGACTGTGTATACGACTGCTAGATGAATAATGACTTGTACTGTCATGTTACACAGTTATCACAAGCACCACAGACACTATACTGCTGAGGGCTACCAGAAGCAAATGTCTACAGTGACGGATATTGGCACATCATGTGATATTGGCCAACTGGATGTGTGGTGGGTGGGACAGGCCTCATGATCAGAAGCTCTTTGGCGCTGTCTCTCTCTTCCTCACATCTCTGTTTCTGTATGTTTGACCTATTATAGTGTGTTGTTCTTGGATATATGTGTGTTGAAAGCATGACTGGTGTGCAATGTGGAGTGTGTGCACAGACATCTGCAACTGACACATATGTATAGGCCACTGTTGTTGCCAGACATGGGCTTCATTTCTGTAAGTGTGGGAGCATGCCCATTATGACCCTTCTGTATTATGTGGTCAGACATGGGCTTCATTTCTCTACATGTAGGAGCATGCCCAGTATGACCTTCTGTATTGAATGTGTGAATCCATTCCAGGTAGGTTGTACTCCAGTGCAGGCATTTGTGTTCTACACCTACAGCTAGCAATCTGCTTCTGCAGGATATCTGTAGATAGGTTGACAATATGGAGTCACAATGGGCAAAGGACAGTGGGATACTGTAACTGTGTCTGTGCTGCTTCTGCTACATGGTTTTGGTGTTAGCAGAGATATTCAGATATATGTACTCTTTTACACTGTGATGTATTATGTCAACTACTGACAGGTAAATGTATTTGCTCACAGTAATTTCCTGGGGAATACAAGATGAATGAAGCTGTGTCAAGTATTGTGGTCTGCAGCCTACATATTCTTACACAATCATGCCATTCTGGAGGGGGAGCTGCAGACAATTGCTGATGGGTCTGTGTAAATGGTCCAGCACCTTGGTACTGTGGTGGCTGAGGATCCCATGCTTGTACATCTATCAATGTGACAGAATGGCCATATCCTGCTGTGGCCATACCTCTCAGCTATACAGATTCACACAGTTTACCCACAGGCAGGGCTAATATATCTGGTCATTACCCCTTCACATTGTAGTTTACGAGCAGGTTTGTAGCTACCCATTCCTGTGTTTGCAGGCAGGGATATTAAGGGCACACATCAGAGTTTCAGACTTCACACACTCCATGGCATCCGTGCTTCTATCCCCCATGTTATTCTAGCCTGTTCCTAACATTATGCAAGTGATATCTGATAAGTATCCCTATAGTTATCACTTCTTCCCAGCAGTAATTAGAGGTTGGTCTACAGTTCATGCAGTAGGACATGGTGGACATGCTAATGGGATTTATCAACATGGCCTTGCATTTGTGTTCGGTGGACTGTCTTATGTCATTATTTGGGACTCCATGAGATAACATACATTGGCAGTATGGGTGAGACACAGGCCTTTGACAGAGGACTGTAGGGCATTTGGTAGTGATTCAGGCCATCTGTAGCAGGCCAGTGCATTCTGTCACTCCTACAGTCCCAGGATGCAAGCCACTGTATTCCCCTGGGGTGACAGGGTAGGTGTGCAAGGTGTTAATGGCAATAGTTTCTGTCTTTATTAATACATTGCTGTAGATGCTGACAGGGTGCTGCTTACAGCTAGGGACACACCTGCATGGGACAACTCTTTAGCATGCTGCATTCTGTGGGTATTCCCATACAGAAGTGGGGGTCATATTGTACTCATTCCCAACAACAGGGATATGACCTGTGAGGAACCTGTAGCTGATGGTGGGTTGAGCTGAGTCCATGTGTAATATGGAAGCTACTTGCAGCTGACTCACAGATGTATGTGGGGCATTCCCCTTATGCTGGCTTGTGCGGGGACATCAGTGGTTTCTCAGTACTTCATAACTGTGCCTTTTGTGGTCTGCCAGTATTTGGCCAGACTACATCAGTATTCCATGCTACACAGACAACTAATGTGCTGCAAACCTGTATGTACAATTCCAAAGGTGTGTCCATTTGACAGTAACATTTTATACACTCTCTGTCTAGGGTACTTCCACCTGTGTACTATGTCTGGGCCTACATTCATGCCATGTCCATCTTTCAGATGGTGACAGATATTACATCTGAACAATTAGTATGGATTACTGCTGGATTGGGTCTTGCTGGGATGCATTGTGTTTGGCACTGCAGTTGTTAGAACTTGGCCCTGTCATTAACAGTACTGGCCATTGGCCACTGGGACACAACCCTCCATGCCTACATGCTAACCACTTTCACACAATATACAACACACAATAACCTAACACACAGAGCCCTGCATATTGTACACGTGCAACAATCTATCTTGCTAATTTGGCCAGCTCAGGTAATCTGTGTTCCACTGTTCTTATACCCACACGTACATGTTACTACATTTCTATGTAGGATTGTGGGGGGGGCACACCTGACAACTGTAAACATTTGCTATGACTGTACTGGAATTTCAGGTACTCTGTTGGCTTCCATTTCATTCTGCATTCTGACCTATCATGCAGAGTAGAGTGCATCAGTGTAGTATGGATCTTAGGTTTTATTGACCTACATTTTAGTTTCAGACTTCTTACCCTTCAGCACTAACATCCCACTGCCTGACCTGTTGTAGTCTGTCTGTGTAGGTCTGGAGGGCGGCTGTTCTCCATTGCCATCAATCAGAGGCCTTAGCACAGCCTTTCTTTGTGGTTATCTACATCTGTCCTGCTGGCTGAGACTGTTGTTAGGTATGTGAGCTTCACTGATATGCATGTGTGTCCTATGGACACACATTTGGCCCACCACATGTCCTGCAGTGGGATTTGTCATCTTGTCTAGTACTGCCTACTATGCTGACACCAGTATTTGTTATGGATTTCATGCTGCCCATATAGGTGTCTACTATCTGCTGCCATCCCATTCAGCCACCCGATTGCCTTGCATGCTCACATCCATACCATAGATACAAGTAGCAGAACATACTACTCCATTCAGCAATTGATAGTGAGAGTGACTTACCTTGTGGCTCTGCCAGTATTGAGGATGGTGCTGGAGGGCTGACTATGTCGGATGCACATAGTACACTCCCTATACATGGTTAAGCACAGGTAGTGTCATGTTTGGCATCCCTTTTACTGTATGTGCGAGTCAGAGAGAGGTGTCATTCCCTGGGTTCCTAGCGTGTCAGTCTATGTGCTATGCATTGCCTCTTTGCCAAAGCCTGAGCATACTGGGCACGCCTCCTTCTGCCTACAGGGGCAGGCTCAGGTTGTTCCTACTCCACGTCACTCTGTGCCTGTGCTGGCCTTGGCAATGGTGGGGGGCTGTGTGACCCTGCCCCATGCTGTTCATGCTGCAGCTGTTTCCGCAAGATCATATTGTGTAGCATGGCACATACAATGACAATTTTGGTACATGTAGCTGGAGAGTACTGCAAGGCTCCACCAGATATGTCCAGGCACCGGAACCGTGACTTGAGCATCATAAACACACACTCTATTATGATTCTGGTTTGTGCATGTGCCTCATTATGGAGTTCTTGTTCAGGTGTGTGTGCATTTCTGATGGGTGTCATCAGCCACGGCTCCAGTGCATAACCAGCATCCCTCACTAGGTGGCCATATGGGATGTCCCCATTGGCAGATCTCTGTTACAGCTGCATCATATGCCAGATGTGGGAGTTGTGATAGCTTGCAGGGCTGCCAGCACACATTCATTTTAATGCCCTGGGCATCGCACATGACCTGGTAGTTGATGGAGGGGAAGCCCTTGCGGTTTATGTAGACCCTACCCCGCTCACCAGGTGGTGCTTTGATGTGTATGTGCGTGCAATCTATAGCACCCACTACCTCAGGGTATTCTGCTATTTGGTGGAAGAGACGCATATTGCTGGTCAATGCCTCATGGGTGTTGTGGAAATATATGTGCTCACCGGCATGTGCTGACATGGCATCCAGGAACTGGTGGAGTACCCTGGATGCTGATGCCAGTGAGATTTCCATGATATCACCAGTTGGCCTTTGGAAGGTACCTGTGGCTAGTATTCTTAAGCCTACACATACCTTAGTATCCACTGGAATGGGTTCCCCTCTGTTGGGTCTGTGTCTGAGGCATGGCCGGCACAGCTCAACAATTTGCTGTAGGAGGTCCCTGTCCACCCTATAGCACTCCACAATCTCCATCTCATGTAGCCCCTTGTAGGTTACCCTGGGTCTGTACACTCTTCTCCTTCTCCTCACTGTGGATTGGTCATCAGCATTCACATCCTCACCACCCTCAGCCTCTTCCACATATTGATTTATGAGAGCAAAAGCAGCCCCTATCATTTTGTTGCTTTTGTTAGGTAAAATGTCCCCATTTGTGTACAATGGTGGTGTAGAGTTTGTGGGAAAAAACAGAGGGAAAGGTGTTTGTATAGTTTATAGTAGTGTGCTGGGCTGCTGCCTGTGTAATTGGCTGTTCTGATACATTTCACCTACCAGCTATGCTAGTTCTCCTTGATTACCTTCCTACTGCTGTTTTCCCTCCCCATTGCCTTCCTGTTTAAGTCTCGAGGCACACCGTGCAAACCCAGTGCTCAGATGTGAACGGAGCTGCTATTTCCTGTGTTTTTTTTTTTGTTTAAAACCCGGTGTGTGGCGCGCACACCCTTTTAGGCAATGTAAATACTGCTAGGCAGCTTCAGACACACCCCCTTCCTTAGCTGTGCTTAGCTAAGGGCAAACACGGGCCACAGAACTCCAGTAAGCTTACAGCATGCATGACACACTCCCTTATGAAGTCATCTAGTTCTTAGGCTTACACCATGGTATTACTGCACCTACACAGTTGGGTGCGAGCTAGCACTGAGGAGAAATCTGTGATTCAGTATCATTGCCCTCATTTGCATAGGATTGACTGCTAATGCATGGTTACAAAACCGACACTCAGCCTTCCCAATTACCAACCACTATTCCATGGTCTTGTTGTGTTATGCATGCCATTGACTATTAAGGCACAATTATGATTTTGGTTTAAAAGCTTATTTCCAGCATTTTTATTATTTTCGGGCGATTCCGCTTGCGCACCGCTGCCCTGTGCTTAAACGGCCAAAATCGGCCAACAAAAAAAAAAGTTAATTTTTATAATTTTGAAATTAATTTTCATACCTGTGGCCATATATTTGACCTTTGGTATGCCTAACCCTTCTAATACATGCATTTGTACGACCAGTCATGCCTCCGTTTTGTAGTTTGCAGAACTGTATTCAGCTACTGGCTAAATACATTTCTGCAGTCTACACCATTCCTGCATGGATGCCTACCTGCTTCCTGGATTGCTAATTCATCTCATTTGCATGTTTTTTTACCAGCAAATGAGGTACTTAGCATACAGGGGCTGTGTCCATGCAGGAATAGTGCAGGAGCACTCTTGCACATCCCAGGAGCTTATTCCTGGATCACATGGCAGCCATATTGCCTGCAGCAGCTCTTGCACTATTCCTGCATGCCGTGCAGAGCTTGCCGAATCCTGGGGAATGTTTGCTTAAGGAATTGTTCATATCACCAGTTTCGATAGCAAGCACATGATCATATATTCTGTGATACAATTCCCTTGATTTCCTGCCTACATAATGTGCTGGGTAGGATAAACAAATCACAAAATAAACTACATACCTAGAGTTACAAGTAACCAAGGGCATTGATATATATTTTTTAATAATCACATCTATTTTATACACTTTTATAGCTGCAACTAATACATTCAAACATTCCTCTTCTGTTGCTTTTTTATCTTTACCTGCATATCCTAACTTTGACTGGAACATATCTTTTCAATTTGACCTCTTTTATTTACAAAAATTGGTCCATCTCCTACAGTTTTCTTAACCTCAGGAAACTACTTAAAATATTGCAATTTCCACTGATAATGTTTTTTATAATTGTTTCATCTAAAGAAAATTGTTTTACCGTTCCTATTCTAAAATCTTTCTTATTGATCTTGTTAATGCATTTATTAACATTTTTGTTCTTATAAGTAGGGTCCTCTCCCTCCTTTTCATAACTTCTTCCAATCCATCCTTAACAACATTCTTAGGATATCCTCTTGCAGCCAACTTCTGGCATAAAGTGATCCCTTCTTTCAAAAATTCATTTTCATTTTCAGTTAAATCCCTTACCCTCACCAACTGCCCCTTAACTATATTTATTTTTTATTCTCTTAAAGTGCATGCTGTGATAACTTAAATAAGTGTTATTCTGCACCTCCTTCTTAAATATTTTATTCTCTAACTTTTTATCATTTTTATAAACTATTACATCTAAAAAGTAAATACTGTTAAAATCACAATATGGTGTGAGTTTTAAATAAGCACATACACTATTGATATATTCAATGAAAGTTTTTAAATCATTCATTTCTCCTCTCCAGGTCCAATAAAATATTATCAATAAAGTACTTGTAAAGTACTGTATTTCTCAAGAATTCACTATTAGTAATATGGTTTTCTTTCAATCACTCATAAAAACATTGGTGTAACTTGGGGCCATGGCTACCCACTACATTGCTAATACTTTATTCTTCTGACCCACAAGCACATACATACACACATGCACATATGCATGCACACACCCATTAATTAAAGCCAATTGCATGAATGTATAGCTTGGGTATTTGCCTGAGATCATGTGGCTCATTAAATTCATAAATAATCATCCAGAAATATATCTCAGATTGCTGATGTCATAATCATACAGTGGAACATCACTCTGACCTCACAGCTTCTTAGGTCAAAAATCAGAAACAACTTTTAAATATTTTTCTTATATATTTAGAAAGTTAATAGAATAACCTTCTTTGTATTATCAAGCATTTTCTGAAGGGTACAAAATCTGAAGCTCATATGCCTGCCATTATTTAGTGATCACAGTCTGTAACAGTGTGCTAGAAAGTCACACATTTTAGAAGGAACATAACAAAATAATTCTCAATTTTTTTGCTCAAGAATTCGAGACAAAGCAAAAAAGTTATTGGGGGAGGAGGACAAATACCCCCAAAATGGACAATTTTTAAATATTATTTTTTTCATCTGATTGTTAACAATTTAAACCCACTGGAGAAGTTGCCCCTTTTCTGGGTAAACCAGGAGTAGTGTCTTTGTGAGGTAAGTGGAGGTGGGAGGATTAAAACCCCATATTTTTTAACTACAGAAACCAATCCATTAACAGCACAGAACAACTTTTATTCACTTAAAATGTTCACGAACAAATGGAAGAAGGCTCTCACAAAAGTAATCACTCAAACATAGTGTTCATATAAATCCAAAAGCCAGAAGACAGTTGAAAAATATTTATTCCATAAGTGATTTCATCCTTGCAATAAGAACTTCATCAGATATATTACTTTTGTGAGAGCCTTCTTCCATTTGTTCGTGAGCCTGCTTTTTCTTTTCTACAGTTTGGTTTTGTTTGTGTGCTCACTTAAAATGTTAAGAGTACAAGTATTGCATAGTCATGCATTTTCTGAACAATGAGAACTATGAAATTACCCCAGTGATTTACCAAAAAAAGTCAATGGAGGTCTAGCAGTTGGTGTGCAGGATTAAAGCACCCTCCTCTTAATTAGTTGGGTACAGGGTTTGATTCTTTCTACCTACAAATGTACCTGCTATGTGACTTGTCACTTAAACAGATAACACTAAGTGGAGCACACACACACACACACACACACACACACACACACACACACACACACACACACACACACACACACACACACACACACACGCACACCTCTCTTGGTTCATTCGTATCAAGCTCAGAATTCCCCTGTCTTCAAACTCCACTCCGAGAGAACATAAATTCTTTCTGCCATTCAAAACACCTGTGCTGGGCTTCCGCTCCCCTTTCAAAACACCCTGTCATTCTGCACTGTGCTTCTGTGTGAGTGGAAACATAAAGTAGTGTAACCTTGGAACAGTTCTCAGGGAAAAGAGAATGCACTGATATAACAAGCAAAAGCAATGCTGAAAAAATGTTACAGTGTAGCAAGTAAAGCAACATAACCTTTGCAGATGCAATCTGAGGGTCCTGCTGCTCAGTGCTAGTCTAAATCTCAAAATGCACTTGCTCGGAGCACTCCTTAAAATGGAGAACATCAACATTTGTGCTCTAACAGAGACCTGGTTCAAGGCAGCAGAAAGCACCCCTACACTACCAGGCTATAACTCATTCCACACCTTTTCGGCCCCAGAACTTGGACGGAAGTTCCAAAGGCAGTGGTGCTTCAATATTCATAAAGGATGTGCACACCTCAGGACTGGTAGCCCAACATAACACATCAGAGATACTTCAGGTGCAGCTAACATTGGGTAAGACAGCGATTCACGTCATAGCCTACTATAGGTCCCCAACCATGTCACAAGACTTGCACTCCATGTTCCTAAGCACCCTGGAAAATATTAGGATCCAATCTAACACTCTCATACTAGGCTACTTCAACTATCCCTCCATTAACTGGGAAAACTACTCATGTACCAATACACTTGCCTGACGTTTCCTGGAGTTCATTAATTCCAGTGCCCTGGACCAGCTCGTTCTTACCCTCACTTGAGGTAGCAACATCCTTGACCTGGTCATTACTAACATGGGCATCCGTTGCTCTAAACCAATAGTCAGCTCCTCCCTGGTTAGATCCGACCACAAACTAATCACCTTGGAAATCTACCCCCCCCCCCCCACATAGGTAACCACAATGAAAAACTTCTCCAACTAACTCTGGGCTCCTAAAAACAGAGATGGCTAACTTCACTGCACCCATGCAAATGCAGAATAGTTGCATGACTGCTGAATCATACACCAATGCACTGTACGAACATGTACACAAATGCATGGATCTTGCCATACCCAATAGAACCAAGATGCTCTCCTCCAAAAAAAAAGAAGCTAATCTGGTGGTCCCCTGCCATAAACAAACTCAATAACGGAAGGAGGAAACTGATCTGGAATAAGGTGAGGTCCCAAGACTGGAAAAACTCCCTTATCAGCCTCAACAAAAAGTTGGGATCCCTCATCAAATCCTCTAAAGCTAGCTATGAAAACAGAATTGCAGCAGATAGTAAAGACAACCACGAGGCCTTCTATAGTTATGTAAAGAATCTCCACAGCAATACACAGATTTGCTCTGAGCTACTGCACAATGGTACCTCCTATACCGAGCCAACAGATATTGCCAATATACTGGCCAACAGATTCAGTGCCAACTTCCCCCCCCCCCAAAGGACCAATCACAATACCAGTAGTTTGCCAGGCACCCAGTATTACTGCTGCACAGGTTAAAACAGCACTGTCCAAGGCCAAGAATACAGCTTCAATGGGACCTGACAATATCCCTGGCTGTGTTCTACATGAATTACTGAATGAACTGGCACCTCACCTGTGTGCTCTGTTCAATCACAGCTTCTCCTCAGGCTTTGTTCCTACCAAATGGCGCACTGCTACAGTCATCCCTCTCCACAAAGGAGGAGTGACTACAGACCCTGGGAACTATCTCCCCATTAGCCTGATAAGTCTGATATGCAAAGCTATGGAATGCATCATCATGGACCTAATAAACAAGGATATAGGGAATCTCCAAACTCTGGATCCCACACAGTTTGGTTTTGTGAAGGGTATATCATGCCTGCTCAACTTGGTCGACTTCTTTGAGTCAGTGACCAGAGCTGTGGATGAACGCAAGGTAGTTCATACAGCCTACCTTGATCTGGCCAAGGCCTTTGATACCATTTCCCACTCAGGAATCATAGAAAAACTCACTAAGCTAGGCATCAACCCCTATATCACTAGGTGGGTTGCAAACTGGCTCACAGATAGAACCCACAGTGTGAAAGTAGCTGACTCCAAGTCAGCCTGCTGACTAGTCACAAGTGGAGTCCCACAGGGTTCGGCCCTAGGTCCTCTCCTGTTTGGTATCTACTTCTCTGAAGTCCAGGCCAACACGAAGGGACTCTGGCTGACAAAGTTCACAGACAATTGCAAGTTTACAAGTTGGGAGCTATTATTAACTCCCCAAGTGATGCTGACATCCTACAGAATGGCCTCACTGAGACCAACGACTGGTGTCAGAACCATGGCCTTAAGCTCAATGCCAAAAAATGTGTCATCATTCCCTATGGGAAAAACCCTGTTCCCATGAATTACTACATTGATGGTAGTCCACTGAACACAGAAGGTGTTATAAGAGATCTGGGAACACAAGTTGACAGCAACCTCTCTTTTGATCACCAAATTGCCACTGTGGTCAGAAAGTCCTTCTGTGTGGCACATCTCATTACCAAGGGTTTTGCACCCAGGAAGAAAGAGGTCATTGTCTCCCTTTACTCTTCCCGCATTAGGCCAATCATCAAGTACAATGCCCCATTTGGCATGTACCTCACTAGATACCTGGAACAACTGGAGAGGCTGCAAAAGTACCTCACAAAGAGGATCCTAGGCTTTAAACACTTGTCCTATATGGACAGACTCAAAAAACTCCAACTATTCTCTGTCTCATATCACCTACTTAGAGATGATCTCTGCTTGACTTACAAAGCCATGTTTGACCCAGCTCTGTTAGAAATGCTACATCTAAAGAAATCCCACTCCTTCTGCACCAAATGCTCCAGAGACCTCAACCTCATTACCACAATCAACAGAACATACTGGAGGGATAGGTCCATAACCCAGAGACTGCCCATGCTCTGGAATAAACTTCCCATACATGTCAAGCAGAGCACCTCGCTGATCCTCTTCAAGAGAAATCTTGATGAGTGGATGGGAAATAGAAAATTCACCCCAGGGATAACTCCAGTGGCTCTATTCGACAGAGGCACTGGGAACTAAGGTTGGGTGACACGATGCCAGGGTAATCCTATAGCTAGGCTTATAAAGGTCCCAGGGCCATTAGCCTAGTACATTCCTATGAACCTATAAGAACATTTTTGCATGAGGGAAAACAGAATGATGCAATGTGATGAGAAACCTTCATGTGTTCCCAGTGACTGATGCACTGGGGGAGGCATATGTCCTGGCAGTCTCCACCCCCTGGTACTGCCACTGCCTCTCAGTTTCTTCTTCCTGTAATATTCTGTCCACCATAACACTTCATCATGCTTCCTCTTCTTCTTTGACTCTGCTTGATTCATCAAATCTGCCAGCATTAGTGTCTCCAATTTTCCAGTTTCCACCTGTGTAACAATTATTTCAATTCCTTCTCTTTCTTTCAGTAAGTTTTCTCTTGCTCCTCTCTCCATCTCTGTCACACTCTCCTCCATCTTGAAATTCCTGGAACTGCAGTAGCAGCCCTCTGGTGCCACTTAATCAGCTCCAAAGAGTAGGGGAAGTTTGTCAATGCCCTTGCCAAATTTGCCCTAGCCAGTACGAATACCACCTTTGGTCTCCCCTAAAATGAGACCACTGGTCTAGTGGGGCTATGCCAACAAAGGATGGCTGGATGGGTAGACAGACAGAAATAACTGCAAAGTAAATCAAAAGCCATAGTTGTATGTAGTGTAATATAACTTATTAGTATAGAGAAGAATTAACTGTGAATGGTTCTGATTAAGGTAAATCATGAGTTAAAAAGGCATTGATGAGAAATAAAGTAAGAACATATAACATTTTTTGGAAATAAACATACAGAAGGAATATATTCAGCAATCATGCTGTGCTGTTTGGTGCAGTGCCAGCTGGCACTCCTTCCACTTCACTCTGTACATGCTAGCACTATTTGCTGCACAAATGCTGACAGCTACAGTGTTACATGTCCAAGCAATGGAGTTAAAGCACCACAAACCAACACTCACAGCTCTCATAGCTCTACTGATTTTTTTAAGTTATACCTGTTTGGGGGCACATATATCACTAAATTTCTCTCTCTCACCAATACCTGCCTCCACTATAAAAAAAAATGCTCCAGAAAACTTCCCACCGGAATTTCTCCAAATATCAGCAGATGCTATAACCTATTCTATCAGTATACTTCTAGACAGATCCATTCAAGAGTCCTTCATTCCCATCATCTGTAAAAAGGCATTATCCTCCCTCTCCACAAACATGGGAACAATAATGATATAGCTAACTTCCGACCAATTGCCACCCTCTCACCCATCTCCAAAATTCTTGAAAAATGTATCCATAGTCAACTACTTAACTACCTACTACACCACAACATCCTCTCCCCAACTTGACCTTTCCAAGGCCTTTAATACTGTCTTCCACCTGCTTCTCCTGTCCAAACTCTCCAATTTAGGCACATCTCCCCCTACCCTAAACTGGTTTTCCAACTACATTACAGATAGACAACAAGCAACCAGATGGCACTAAATCCTTCTCTCCTTTCCTTAACATCAATACTGGAGTCCCACAAGGGTCCTTACTAGGTCCACTGTTTTTTAGCATTTTCACCAATGATTTCCATACCAGTATAGCCCAAGCTACTGTCATCCAATATGCAGATGACTCTAGCATCATTTGTGTGGCCAAGTCCACTTCAGAACTACTTACACTCACCCAAAATGCCCTCACCTCCACTGAAACCTGGATGTATAATAACCATTTAGCCCTAAATGCTAGTAAAACCAAACTCATGCTATTCATTCCCCAAATAACTACACCCCTAACCTAAAATGAATTTGCCATTAACTCACTCAACAAGACTTGCATCGAAGTAGTCCCTTATATACCAAACTTCTAGGCATCATTATAGACGAAAACCTAACTTTTGACCAGCATAGTAACACAATATCAGAAAAACCCATCAGAAATTAGGCAGTATTTACAGGCATAAACACTGCCTCACCTATGCAGCAAGACTATCCTTGGCTCTTCCTTTCTACTTCCATCCTTGCTCTATGGTCATAGCTGGCCTTAGGCATAGGCCAACTAGGCAACTGCCTAGGGCACTGCCCTAGCAGGGGCACTTTTCCAATATTTATTTGGTGTAAGTAGACCAGGATGGGGGGCACCAGGTTTTGTGGGTGGGCGCTGTGGAGCCCCTTTGCCTAGGGCACCAGTTGACCTAAATCCGCTCCTGTCTATGGTGCATCTCTCCTTACTAACATACAATCAATCCTTTCTTAAATCCAAATTGGATTCATGCTACAACAAAATTGCAAAATTTGTAACCAGCTCCATACACTCTTGCCACTACTGCGTATCACTCTCATGTATAAACTGGCTAGAACGTCCCCAACATACATGCAACTAATCACAGTTCATACGGTAATCTACAAGTCTTCTAACTGTCCTGCCCTTCCTCTCTGTTCACCATGTATCACCCAGTCAGACCTCTGTGATTAGTCAATCAGATGCTCCTTAATGTAGCAAAACCTAACCTTTCTGCCAGTCAAATTCACTACTCATACGCCATCACCAAACTATGGAATGCTCTCCCTCCATTAATTAGGACTACTGGCAACCCTGAACACTTTAAGACATTGTTGAAATAACACCTAAACATCCACTAGCTATGTACATGTACCAGCACTGTCTATAAAAAAAAGTTACTTACTTCGTGATGTTTTCGTGAAACGATTACTGTTAAACCTCAGAAGGGGTGTGTAAACTCCGAACTAGTTTTCAGAGACATTGCTTGTGAACCTGGAAGAGGGAGAATGGAAAAAAATTCCTCTCCCTGGGTAGCATCCTTTACCGATGATTTTCAACTGTCACGGAAGGTAATACTCGGTCAGGAATGAGTAAACAGGCCCTTTTAGTAATGAAAACCTTGTTTCTGGACCTACCATTTTACTAATTGGTCCAAATCAGGCACTAAGTATGAACACACAGCTGGTTGTCTCCCTAAAATATTTCAGTAGCAGCTTGTAACTGCCGGTAAGTAAGGAGGAACAATGGGACACTAAGCAACACAGGTATTTGACTTACATGTACAGAGCCATTGTAAAAACACGATGAGTGCCCTTTCCAAAACAAAGTATGGTTCCCAATTATACAAAAAAAAAAAAAAAAAAAAAAAAAAAAAAAAAGAAAAGGAAATGTATGTCCAGTGGGCCAACCTGGTTAACAAATAGGATTATTAGCATTATGGTAGTATTGCTCCTATGTGGGTGTTCAGGTTCAGCTTTGGGGAACATAAATTCATTCTTAACTCTATAAATTAAATAAAGCATCTCTAAAATAAGTAAAGACAGCATACAGCATTCAGGCACAGGGCTTTGTACTGGCACAAGGAAAGCAGCATATGCAGCCTGGCACTGACGCACTGTGTCTCATTCCTAATATGAAAATAAAAAAGGTTTTGGGTACTCACGTATTATCGCAACCAGATTTCAGTACCCACATACTTCCTTGTGTTTCTCAGAAAACAGGTTAGTTGGTTTTGAAAAGGGATGTGTATGCTAGTAAGTAGTAATGTGTCCCGACGGTTTGAGGCAGGGAGAGGAAAACTCTTCAAACTTTCTAGTCGTGATGAATGTTGCCTAATTGTCAAGTAGGCAGCGAGGTAGTATTTCATTGATCATGCCTTACTTTCCTTTTTTGTTAGGCACTGAATTCATGTGTTCTTTCAGTGGCTTTTCATTTCCTTTCTCACCCGGTAAAGGATGTGGTTGCGATAATACGTAAGTACCAAAAAATATATTCTTAGCCTTCCTAATTCTCCAGCTTATTCTCCCCTTCCTCCCTATCTCACTTATGGCTGTGACTCTTCATCTATATACTCAGTGCTTCCAACTTACTAAGTCCTAATATGTGCCATCCAGCCACACAAAATCTATCTATATGTCAGCATTTAGCTACTATATCTTCTATTTAATCTTGGTGCCTATATAGCAAATGCTCTAAGCCTATACCTTACTCTTAGCCTAATTAACTGCTACTCTCCATCATTTCCTCTCTACTGCAATACTGCAATGTTCACACATACACTAATATTCTATGTCATCAATTGCACTCAGGTTTGTCTTGTATATGTAAAATCCTTTTATTTTTATTCACTGTAACCTAGTATTTGTATAACTTGTATACTATTTTATTGTATCACCTGTCTGTAATTTAGTATTCTGTATCATGGTTGTTTGATTTTGTTTTGATTCTGTAGCTTTACTGTTTGATTTTGTTTTGATTCTGTAGCTTTACCATGTTTGTTTGTTTCTGGAGCTTTTCTCCCTGGGCCTCTACTGAAATAGGCACAGTCTGGCCCAGTAGACCTCCAGGTAAATAAACGCAAATAAAAAAAATAATAAAAATAGTAAATAAATAACTAGACTAAGCATACAAATTCCTTATTCTGAACTTTACAGGATTTTGTAACTAAAAATATTTGTGTTCTGAAAAAAAAGTGTTCATCTTTCTGATCCTTTATTATAGTTTTAAAGGCTAGTGATGTGACTATTTTTAAAACTACCCACCACCACCAAGTACTGTGTTGCCAGACTTTGTATCAGCAATGACCACACAGAGCTACATAGAGAGTGGGCAGGAGTCTGGTGGGTGAACTGCTTGCTTATACCAACACAGAATAACCGTAGCCACTTGTCTAAATACACATACTAAGTTTATAAATAACATTTAGCTGCTCATACCCAGCGAGATGCATACACTTTAAAAGATTGTGAGTTACAGTAAAAAGCCATCTTTTAAAATGTGTATTATGCAATACTGTTTGTAAGGATCCCCGCCCTGTCCTTGCACAATTTAAAGAATTTGGGTGGGGGAGGGGCGAAAGCCTATTACAAATGATATCACAGCAAACAGGGGTCCACTGTGTTTCTGAGAGACTTGCATGCCTCTCAAGTATACCTCATTACGAGGAATGTACCTCATTTGGGGTCTTAAAAAGTTCATGTTCCTCGAAGTTCCACATTGGAAGGGTCTGTACAAGGACGGCCTTTGGTCAACTGGTGCCCTAGGCAAAATGTCTCCACAGCACCCCCCCTACACCACCTATTGTTCCCATCCTGATCTACTTATACCATTCAGATTACTGGAAAATTATTACTCCCATCCTGATCTACTTATACCATTCAGATTACTGGAAAAGCACCCCTACTAGAATGGCGCCCTAGGCAGCCGCCTAAGGCTGGCTATGGGTCTGTAACACATTTAGTGTTGGGAATTTTTTTAAGTGAAATCCATGATAAATAGAAATAAATAATATTAATTCATTAAAAGATCTTTATAAATAAAACCTGCATATTTTAACCATCCTATTACCTTCCTAGCTGAAGTTGTTAGTAAGCCATTAGTACGTACGTGTTCCACAATTTGCCCATTTGTTCCACATTATGAGGGCTAGTGCTCCTCATGTTGGAGATGGAAGGTTGAGAGCTATGCTGGCAATCAATATGGGAAGTCTTAAGGCGGTGGTTCCCTAAAGTTAATCATGTCATTGGAGTACACTTACTGTGAGATTTACAGTATTATAATTAAAAACTGCAATTTCTTTCTTTTTTGCCCAGTAAAATAAATCTGCTATTGTTACTGAACTTTTGGCTGCATATGTATTACTACCTTTCTTTTTAATATAATTCCGGAGTGACTGAAAAGGGGCCCCAGAAGTCCACTTACTAAGCAAAAATAAACGTAGAAAACTTGTCTACTGCAATAAGGTAATAATTTGGAACATTACTCTATAATTATTATGCTGCCGCTGCCGACCCCGCCCCCCCCCTAAAAAAAAAACAACTTATATTTGTTGGACTTCCAACTGTATACTATGTCGCGCTCACTCACCAACTTAGAACCAGTACCAGTTACATTACAAAACACGCCTCCAATAGAATTCACAGTGGAACTTTTTATTGGTTTAAGGGTTTTCCGCCCGCCTTTTGTTGCGTCGGCAACATGTGACGAGTGAGGGAAGTACTTAGGAGAGTAATGTCTGGATTTTTGAAGTACTGCATTTAAATTAATTGTAAGCTGTAAAAGAAAGCAGTTCCAAAATTTTTGTGCAGCGTTTGTGAGAAGTCATGAAATAGGCATTTCGAATAATTTAAACAGGCGTACAAAAAAGTACTGTAGTCATCTGATTAAATTGTTGCTTGGAGTGTCTGATAACCTTATTATGTTTAAAGTTTTTTATATATTTTTTCAAAACTGATTTGCTATGGTCTTGCGTACATTGTTGCGGGCTGTAATTGTGGGCCCTCCGGGGTCTGGAAAAGGCACAGTCTCGGACAGAATCGTAAAAACTTTTGGGCTAAAACATCTTTCTAGCGGCGACCTGCTAAGGTCAAACATCAATGACAAGTCAGGTAAGGAGTAATAAGGAAAATGGGAATACAATGACTGCCACTAAGTTTATTTAAACCTGCTCTTTTAAGCGTGTGTGGTTTTGGGGGTACAAGAGTATAACTTTGTGATTGGGTGTTATCATTGAAAGGCGCCAGTTGCCTCCTCAGTATGTGAAATGGTTTACCGACATTTACATTTCAGCATTTCCAAAGGAAGCATGAGATAATTGTGCATGTATATCAGTATGTTGGCTAACTGTCAATTTTTATCAGTATGTTGGCTAACTGTCAATTTTTTTGAATTAAAACAATTTCGGGTAAAAGCTGCAAATGATTTACTATTTCTAATATTGGCACTGATGAGTTTATAATGCTGATAAAACGAGGTGTTAGTGCTGCAATAAGAGACTAGCTGTGTTGTAGTTTATGTAGCAGTACTATTTGTTGCACACACTGACTACAGTTTCCAGCAGCAGTAATAGCCACATGTATGACATATTAACAGCAACATATGAAAGCAAACCAGAAGACTGTTGGCAGTTCACTTGTTGCAGCAGCTGTGATGTTATAATCTGCTTAAACTTGTGTGCCGCCATGTGTTGGCGTGACCCAGAATGACGAATTTGACAGCTAAATAAGCAGATAAGCCACTGGCTGGATCCTTCACGTGGTAGGTGTGTTTAAGCAAAAGATTGCAGTACTTTTTTCCTTTTGTACCCCCAGAGTCCTAATGCTGCACTTTTTTTTTTTTTTTTAGTTGTAAAAATGTAAAGATTTCTCTTAAAGCTATGCAAACTCTCCGTATGTATTAGTCCCTGTGACAGTGTGAGATATTGCCATCTGTGCCAGGAAGAATAGGGCAGTGTATGTCTAACGTATGCCAGCATAGTTGGCTGGGGTTTTTGTAAATAATTGTATCATTTGACTATCACACTTCATACATTTTAATACAAGCATTTGTACAAACAGTGTTATTATAACAGATTAAATGCATGTGTTTAAATAAAGAATTCTGGAAAGTAAGCATTTCAACATTTAATCTTGCCTTGCTGAATTAAGTTAGGGAACAGTTATTCTTTAGACTGTCAGGAAATTAGTGAGATTAATCAAGTCATCTTTTTTTTTTTCATTGGCGCTGTCAGGAAATTAGTGAGATTAGTCAAGTCATCTTTTTTTTTTTTCATTGACTCTCTGTAGCCAATCTCACCAAATCTTTCCCTGTGAATTCACTAACCTCTTCTGCCCACTTCTACCCCCTCCCTCTGCCAATAATCCCACCTTCTCACTCAAACCTATCCCTGTCAACGCTGTGCTTCTCAGTAAATTAAAACCATGCCCCTGATAACCCTCCATCAAACTTTCTAAAGTTAGCTGCTGATGGCATAGCCCACCCAGTCTAAGAATCTTGTGTACCCCTCCTTTGGAAAAAAGCATTTATCCTTTTACACAAGGGAGCAACAACAATGACATCCCCAACTTCTGCCCCATAGCCATACTCTCCCCTGTCTAACTTAGTTGAAAGATGTATTCAGTCAACTTCTTTCCTTCCTCCTTGAAAGTAATCTCCTGTCCCCCACACAACACAGCTTCAGACCCCACCATAATACCTTTATTGCCCTCTTATCTTTCAACCATGCCTGAGACTCTGGTAATGTTGTATCCTCTCTGTTCTTAGACTTATCAAAAGCATTTGATACCATTTCCCATAACGTATTACTGTCAAAGCTCTCGCACCTTAACCTCTCTCCTCTAACTATAAGTTGTTTTTTCAGCTACCTTTCAAATAGGCAACAGGCTGTTATATGGAGCAACTGCTCTTCTTTCCTTGACACCCTCACAGGAGTGCCTCAAGGGTCTATTCTAGGTTACTAGTCAATATCTTCATTAATGACTTCCATCACTGCATCCCTAATGCTAAACTTGTCCAATACGCAGATGACTCTATCATCCCTTCATATGACTCTCTCCAAACTTATGCAAATAACACAGACTGCCTTTAGTAGTGCTAAGAACTGGATGTTACATAATCATCTAGCCCTTACTGCAACTAAAACTAAACTTGTGATTTTTCCTCCTAAAGAACTATGCAATAGACAAACTCTTCACTATAAAAAAGCCAAAACATGATCCCTGTTAACCCTGTTAAATAGTCCTCACGCCAAGCTTTTCGGAGTCTTTATAGATGAGCATCTAAAGTTTGACATTCACCTTCAGGCCAACATCAAGAAAACGGACCAGAAACTTGGTTTGGTTTACTGCATTAATTGCTACCTAACCTCCTTAACTAGGCTTCCAAGTCTTCCTCACACCACTGTATCTCCTTACATGCACTGAATTGGTTAGAGCTTCCCAATCATCCCTCTCTCATTCAACTCTCTACTGCCCATAAACTTATTTTCAACCCTTCCCACTCCCCTTCCCTTTCCTCCAGCCTCACTTTGCACCTTCCTGGTCGTTCTTTCAGATCAGTAATCAGGACCTAACTGTATAAACCTCCTATGTACTCCTGGCCAATCTCTATTAGGCTTTTCTCTTGCATGAAAATGGAACTCGCTTCCTCCCCACATTCGGACTACGCAAAATCTTTCTGCCTTTAAGTCCCTTCTCCACTCTTGTCTCTCTTCCACCTGGGAATGCTGCTGTTCCCACCCCTCCTAAACTTTCCATATACCCATGTTGCATTCAAAACTCCATCTCTTAAGCTCTAAGCTTTCCTCTACTGTTCTCCAGTCTTGTCTCCTCGCCTTAAAATTTGTACTGCCAATATATTTTGTATGTACTTGGGAGCTTTTCTCCACATAATTGTATTAACTGCTAATATATTTTGTATGTACTTGGGAGTATTTCTCCCTGGGCCTCCGTTGATAAAGGGCTCACTATGGCCCAATGGACTTTCCCGGTTAACAACTACAAATAAAAGTATTGATTTTTGTATATGTTTGAATCTGTCCAACTGTGTTACTTTTATGTCTGTGATTGAAACTCTGTTTATAGTACTTAGAAAATATGATATTAAATATCTATTTTATTAAATATTTTATACCTTTTGTTGTGGCTGGTCTTTCAGAGAATATGCTTAACTTAAAAGTACTTATGCTTATTTTAGTGACATCTTGGCCACTCCGAAAAGCCTTGCTGCTTTGCTTACACTCTACCATTTATATTGTTTTACTCTGTATAATTTGGTATCATTGTAAGAGCCTTAGAGTGGTTGACTGGTGGCAGTGGGGTTACCTTATAGTTTGAGCAGAATGTATACAGCTAGTAAATCAGTGCCTTCATTTCCCAAGGAAGTGTGTGTGTTTGAAAATCAAATACCCAGGTGTGGGTGTGTCAGCTACTTGCAACTGGAACACAGTGCTCCAAAGTGAGTCTTGTTTGGGATCTGAAGATAGTCTAGGTCTGGAGCATGCTCCCTTTGTGCTTGATGCAGAGAGCTGCATCTGCAAATACTGTATGAATACATTCCTGTTCTTAGTGACTGTTTCTCACTGGTGTCAGTGGTGGGGATTGAGGCTCCTTGATTACTGGCCTGTGGTAGAGAGGCCATCGCATGTTGGTGTCACAGTGGTGGGATATTAATTGAACTGTAGTAGCCTTTGAGCAGTTGTGTGTACTCTCTGGCTACAACGTAAACATTGTTTCATTTTCACAATAGTTTATTTTTGTTAATTTAGATTCGTTTAACATTTGATTGGGAAAGTCCAACTTGGTCAGAGCCTATTTTCAGCGGAGGCCTGTGGAGAAACGCTGCAGATGCATGTCTTTGGAATGTGAGTGGAAACAGGACTAACCAGAGGAAATGCACATGAATCCAGGGAGGACATGCAGACACAACACAGAAGGCACCCCAGCCGAGAATTGAACCGGAGAGCCTCTTGCTGTAAGGCGAAAATGTTAACCACTGCACCAGATACTCCTGACACTGACTATTCTCACTTTCTCACTCCAGCTGTGTAATTTATATAAAAAGGTCTATGGCCATGGATATAAACTTTCCTACTGTCTCCATTACCGGTTTGGTGGATATGGGCATCCTGAGGCAATGTAGAAATTGCATCATGTTTACTGTCAGCCAGTTAATTCTCTAACAAACTGATATGGGATGTGAGAGATGTATTTACACAATGTCATGGGCAAAGCTCTCATGAAAATATTCCTAATGTCAATAAGGTTGCCAGTAGTATACACTACACCCATCACACACCATTCTAAGCAGACATATTGACCCACATATGCTGAGGCACTTACAGCTTCCTAAACCACAGCGACCTCCTAGACAAAGGACACAAGTACCCTCAGCATCTTTAAATATGCTCTTTCAAAAACAACACCCACATCAACACAGAGCTACATCTCCTGGAGCCTCTACCTCTAAACCTATAAGGCAAGCCACCACACAATCCAACATTCTAGTTATTGGAGACATGCTCACCAGGCTGAGTAAGGAGAAAGTTACGGTCAGTTGCTTATCGGGGGCAAGGATCCACCACAGTACACATGCACTCAGGTCATTGGACCACTGTTATATGACTCTGATAGTCCACGTGGGACTGAATGACCTGAGAGACACCTCCCTAGACTATTAGAAGAGAGACTTTATGGAGCTCTCAGAATTTGTGTCTCAGGCTGGCATGAGCCTAGCATTGAGCAGCATTTTACCTTCTCCAAGGATGATGCCACAGTGTGAACAAAAGATAATTGACTTGCTTTCTGGTGTCATTGTAAGGGGATACAAAATACGTCAGCCTGGAAGGAGATTATCAACTGATCATGCTGCTTTGCCAAGGATGGTATGCACCTCTCCCCTCTAGGCTTTTGAATATTAGCTAAAACATTATCTTCTGCCGTAGTGCCTTTTTTAGGCAGTGCCAAACTGAAAGTACTTCTGACATAGCAAATAAAATCCAAGAAACTATAAAGGTATTGCTGCTCAGTGCTAGGAGCCTAAACAAAAAAACTCCACTCCCTAGAAATTCTCTTTACCTTGGAGAATGCTGATGTCTGTGTGGGCACTGAGACATAGTTTAAAACTGTGGAGAGCATACCAACAGTGCAAGGTTATAATGCCTTCCACACATTTAGGCCAGCTACTTCACAGACAGGGACTAAAGGTGGAGGTGCCTCTATTTACATCAAAAATAAATATACTTCAAGGCTGGTCAAACAGACCAATGCACTTGAGCTGCTCTATGTTCAGTGCACCATATGTAAAATCCAATACCACTTTGGTGTAAGCTAACTGTTCACAGAAATAATCTACAAGCATATTAATAGCTGCATAGAAGCAGCTGTACCCATCAGGAAGAAGCTCAGAACTAACACAAAAAACAAGTCACCCTGGTGGAATCACAGAATCAATAGGCTATATATCAGGAGGAAGAAAATCATGGCAAAAATTAGGAGGTGCAGCACCCAGCAGGATAAACACGCATTCAAATTTAAACAACTCTGGATAAATAGTCTACCAAAGCCAAATTTGAGGTTAGCTTGCCCCCACTCCCCCCCCCCCCCCAGGCCAAGAACAACCACAAAGCATTCTTTAGCGATGTCTGCTACCTCAAAAACAATGCACAATTGTATGTAGAGCTCATTGTAAATGGAGGCACCTTTACTAAGCCAGCATATATAATAGACCTGGTTGATAAATTCAGCTCCAACTTTACCCCTCTCTCCCCCTCAGCTTTCCCTTGGATTGTCTTTAAATATAATTCCCCCTACTATCACTAGGGAACAGGTCCTTAATGCTTTCTCTAAAACCAAGAACACTGCATAAATGGTCCCAGACAATATCCCAGAATGCCTTCTAAATAGCATGAAACATGACCCGTCAGGGCCTCTGGAATTACTATTTAACTGTAGCTTCCAAACACGCTTCATGAATGGAGAAAGGGAATAGTCCTCCCTCTGCACAAAGGTGGTTCATCAATGGACCCTGGAAACTACAACCCGTAAGTCTCACTAGGCTTGTATGGAAAGCCATGGAATGAATTATGGAGATTTTCAGTAGAGATGTAGTAAACCTTCAGACACTGGACCAAACCTAGTTTGGTATCTTCCAAGGGCAGATCGTGCCTACTTAACCTGGTGGACTTCTTTGATAAGGTCACCAAAAGCGATGGATGATTGCAAAATCATTCACACTAACTACCTTGACCTGGCCATGGCATTTGATACAATACCACACTTGGGGCATTGCTGACAAACTCGAGGTTAGGTACAAACTCACATGTCACCCAGTGGATAGCCAACTGTCTTATAGATGGGACCCAGGAAGTTAGAATTGGGGAAGTCCATCTCTACAAAGAGACCAGTCACAAGTGGAGTCCCTCTGGGATCCGTCTTTGGGCTGTTCCTTTTTTGGGATTTATTTCTCAAAAGTCAGGGCAAATGGCAGTGGTCTCTGGCTGATTAAATGTGCAGATGATTGCAAACTGGGAGTTGTCATTGAATCTCAGTGACAGATGTTCTCCTGGAGGGGCTAACACAGACTAACTGGTATCGGAGCCATGGACTAAAACTAAATGCCAAGAAATGCATAATGGTATCCTTTGAGAAGTCATCCATCCCTGGTAAATTTCATATTGACCACACACCACTTAGAGCTGACCCAGTAGTCAGGGACTTAAGGATACACAGTCTAGCCTTTGCCTTTGACCATGTGTCTACACTGGTGATGAAATCATTCTATGTTGAGCAACTTATAAACAAAGGTATGGCATCTCAAGTCCTAGGAAGTCATTGTTCCACTCTATTTGGCATTCCACTCTTATTCGGCATTCATCAGACCTGACATTGAGTACAGTGCCTTGTTTTTATGTACCTAACCAGGCATATCCAACAATTGGAACGTCCACCTAGGTTCTTCACTAAAAGAATACAGGCCGTAAGTAAAATGTCCTATGCAGACTGCCTCAAGGCCCTATCCCTGTATTCTGTCTCCTACAGGCTTTTGAAGGGAGATCCATACCTGGCATACAGGGCATTGTCAGACCTCACTCTCCTGCAGATCCACAAAACAAACAGCACTAGAGTTGCTCTTTCTAAAGACTTAAACCTTGCCTGTGATATCAATAGGACCTGCTGGGGATCTGGGTATGATTTCCAGAGACTACCCCATCTATGGAACAGGCTCATTTATGTGAAGCAGAGTTCCTCACTGGCCCAATTCGAGTGCAACTTGGACAGTTGGATGGGAAACCGGAAAATCACCCCTGGTTTGGCACCTGTGTCTCTAATGGACACAGGTAACCTGTAATGGTTCATCTTCCAGGCTGCTAAGGGTATCGGAACTTGTCATAGATTTGTGATGCATGGCTAGGCTGAAAAAGGCCCTTGTGGTTGTTAGCCTAGTAAATACCTATGAACCCCAAAATGTAAGCAAAGGCGGCATGTAGTATACAAATGCCCACTGAAGCAAGGTGGGGAACAAAAGGTGAGGGACTCGGCAAGTGGGAATAACAGCATGCCAGTAGTAAGTTGTCTGCAGACAACAAGGGTACCGAACTATCACCTGAGTTTGTATCCTGCCCTAGTTGATGGTAGGTAGGCCACTGCTAAGAAAGACCACCTTTGACATAATCATTGTGAAGCCTGCCTGCAGTGGTTAAAGAACAGTACTTGCTTGGGCAGTCCACTTCAGTCAGAGCTTTAGGAGGGACCCTCTTCCAAATATCTTTGGCAAGAGTTCACATTGACTGGGAGGGTCTAAAAGTAAGCAAGCAAGAAGGTGTGTTTGAGGATATTTGTGCAGAAGTCTTGATAGGGAATGATTTTGATAATAAAGTACCTTGTGTGCATATTTTTACATGCAGTCAGGCTGGTAGAGAGGTATGTAGGTCTGGTAGCTAAGGGGAGACCCAGACAGACACCCCACATCTGAAGCTGGAGCTACTGATGTGGCTGTTTCAGAGGGAGCTACCTTGTAGCAGTGAGCCTGAAACTGAGCCACAGCTGCTGGTAAGTACCGATATTCCCGTGGGCAAGGTGACTGCAGGGACAAAGGTGAGTAGTACTCAGGCTGACAGTGAGGCACTGCTATCAGGAGATGCTAGTCTTCCTGTGGAAGAGGAGCTGGGAGAGATTACAAAGAGAGTTGAGACGGGCTCGGCTTTCAGATCCTACCTTATGAAGCTTGACAAAGGTAGCTAAGGAGACATCTGATGCTCAAGGAAAAGGGGAGTCTCTATATTGGAACAAAGGGTTACTGTGTAGAAAGTGGATCCCTGAGGGAGGGCTAGAAGGTGAGGTAATACAGCAGTTTGTAGTGCCCAGAGCCTACCCAACTGGCACTTTTAGCCATAGCCCATGACATTCCTTTTGCAGGTCATATGGGCATAAAGTGTACCAAGATACGTGTTATGCAGAAATTTTTATTTGCCTGGGATTCCAAGGTTTGTAACTGGGTACTGCACGACCTGTGAATAGTGCCAAAAGGTAGGCAAGGCAGGAGACTAGGTCAAAGCTCCTTTGGTGCCTTTGGGAGGAGCCATTTCAGAGGGTAGCTACGGATATTGTGGGGCCTCTGAGTACTCCAAGTTTCACAGGGAAGAAGTATATCCTGGTGGTAGAGTATGTTGCTAGGTACCCTGAGGTGTTGGTTCTGTCCTTCATTGAGGCAGAGGTGACAAATGCTTTGTTAGATTTCCGAGAGAAATACTAACTGACAGAGGTGCCAGTCTCATGTCAGACCTGCTGGCTTGTCTGTAGACTAATGGTCTTGTGGAGAGGTTAAACTCTATACTAAAGACCATGGTAACGGCATTTTGCAGACCAGTTTGAGAGAGTCCGACAAATATTTGCCCCATCTGATGATTGCATACAGAGAGGTACCCCAGGAATCTACAGGCTTTTCACCCTTTGAACTGCCGTATGAGCTTAGGGTGAGGGGGGCCTTTAAATTTGATTTGCGATGAGTGGGAGGCTGAATGTGAATCCCACAAGGAGTCTGTTATGGCAGATGTCCTAAATGTCAGGAAAAGGCATAGAGAGTTTATGGGCTTGGCCCAAGAGAACTTGGCAGGAGCACAACAGCAGAAAAATGTTTGGTATGAATGCTAGAGTCTGCGTATGTTATGGGACAGCAGGTTACAGTGCTCATTCCTGTTAGATGCACAATAAGCTGCAGGCAGCTTGGGGAGAACCTTTTGAAGTGGCAAGGAAGATCAGTGATGTTGATTACATGATAAACCTGCTAGACAGGGGCACAACTTGTACTGTGTTAACATGATGAAGCCTCAGCATGTCACTGAGGTCCTGGGCAAACTGCTAAGGTTGGGGTTGACCATTAAGTCCAACAAGTGTCAGGTGGATATGGCAGAGGTCTGCTATCTCAGACATAGAATGGGGAGTGGTAAGATTAGGCCAAAACCTGCCAAAGTAGAAGCTATTTAGGCATGGCCTGACCCTTTTACCAAAAAGCAGGTGAGGGCATTCTTGGGGAGTGGGGTACTATAGAACGTTTGTTCCCAATTGTAGTACAATAGTTGTTTCACTCACCGACCTAACAAGGAAAAACAGGCCAAATAAAGTAATACGGACCGCAGTGTGCAAGCAGGCATTCCAAAAGCTTCAAGGGACTTGGGGAGGACCCCCCCCCCTCTGTTTGCCATTCCAGATTACAGCAAAGAAGTTGTGCAGTTGGATGCTTCAAACCATGGGGTAGGGGCTGTACTAAGCCAGATTTCCTCCAAGGGAGAAGAGCACCCAGTTGTATATCTCAGTCATAGACTCGAACCCAGGGAGGAATGTTATGCAGCTGTAGTCTAGCCATAGGATGGGTACTGCAGAAATTTCAGGCTTTTGTGTATGGATGTAAATGTCATTGTGGTTACAGACCACAATCCCTTAACATGGCTATGTAGAGTCAGCAAACAAAATACCAAGTTATTAAGTTGGAGTGTAGGGTTGCAGGCATATGACATGACAGTACAGCACTGTAGTGTGGCCAGCAATGGCACTGCGGATGGAATGTCAAGACAGGTTATAGATGTGTTCCCAGACAGGCCCATTTCTCTCAAGCAACTTTTCTCCAGGGTCACTTGAAAAACTAGTTTGTTTTCAAAGGGGGGGGGGGGTGAGGAGAGATGTGACCATGTTGAGGTATTGCCATCTGTGCCAGGGAGAGTAGGGCAGTGCATATGTAATATGCCAGTATATTTGACTGGAGTTTTGTAAATTTTGTCATTTGACTATCACACTGACTTTTGTAGATTGTGTTAAAAATGCATCAATAGTGTTGTTATAACTGATATAACTGATTAAAATGTATATGTTTAAACAAAGAATCTTGGAAGGGAAGAGTAGAAGTTTTTGAAATTGTTATATAATTTCCAAATACTGTAACAGATCTCAACAAAGCTCAGAGTGTGTACTTTACCAGAGTCAGGTGATCACATGTGATTTCATTCTGTAAGCAGCACTGAGAGGATGTAACTCGCACAGCAGTTTGTTTGGTTTTTTTCTTTGGAGCCTGATAAATGTCGCTGATCCTTGTATCACACTTGTTTAGTTACTTCATTTCAGTTAGACACTCATCACCTTTCCTTGTGGAAGCAAGCATTTCAGCATCTAATCCTGCTTTGCTGTATTAATTTAGCTAGGGAACAGTTACTCTTTAGACAGTCAGGAAGTACAGTGAAATTATTTAGTATTGTTTTTCTGCATCTGTTTGAATCTGTCCAGCTGTGTTGTTTTTATTTCTCCTGTGATTGAAACTCTGTTTATTGTATTTGGGTATTTTTAATATTCTCAAGTTTTGTATTTTATTAAATATTTTTATACCTTTTATTGTGGCTATTCTTTTAGAGGATGTTTTTAACATCATGAGAGCGCTTGTGCTTATTTTAGTGATGCCTTGGCCACTTCTAAAAGCATTGCTGCTTTGGTTACACTCTGTCATTTATATTAGAATTGTTTTGCTCAGTGTAATTGGATACCATTGAGAGCCTCCGAGTGGTTGACTGGCAGCAGTGTGGTTACCTTATAGTCTGGGCAGAAGGGGTACAACTAGTAAATCTGTGCCATCCTTTCCCAGGAGTGTGTGTGATGTGTGTGAAAATCAAATACCTAGCACGTGGGTGTCAGCTACTTGGGAATGGGACACAGTGCTCCAAAGTGAGTCTTGTTTTGGGATATGGAGAGAGAGCGTCTAGTCCCAGGTCTGGAGTGTCCCCGTGTGCTTTTGGGAGATATTGTAGCTTGATGCAGAGAGCTGCATCTGAAAATACTGTGCAAATTCATTCCGTTCTTAGTGGCAGTCTCTCACTGGAGTGGGTGAGGATTGAGGCTCCTTGATTACTGGCCCAGGATTGAGAGGCTGTCACTGTTCAATGAAAATGAATGAATGCAATTCTCTTCAGATTAGTAAAATCATGTATGGACATCTGTCAATCAGTCCAGTGGTAATGTGGCTAGGATTGTTGCACTTTGCATTTTGGTTGTCCAGTTTGGCTACTACCCAGAGTGTCTTCTATATGGCTTTAGCATGTTCTGTATGAATGATCATATGTATTTTTGTGGGAGTCCCTGGTTTCCTAACAAGCAAATGCAGTGAAAGTAGGTGAATTGGCGTATACCTCTCAACTGTACAGATTTTTGTAAAATGCCCAGATTTTTTATTCATATTTTTGGTCTGTTAGTCTTAAAATGTGTGGTTTTCTGGCATATCACTGAGGAATGAAGTCACTAAATGACACACTTGAGTTTCAGACTTCATATCCTTCAGAAAATACACATTGTTGTTCTAGCAACTTTCTAAGTTTATAAGAGCAGTATTTAAACTATGTCCCTATTTTTGGGCCTGTGCCTCCCCCTGTTTTAGACTTTGTCCAGATTTCATGCACTAAGAGCTTGACAGTGGCAGTATCACACAGAGATGCACAAGTGTGAAGGTCGTTATGAATTTACATCTATATAGATGGTGAACTTACCTTTTAAACTGTTGGCATAAAAAAATTTAGACAAACCTAAAATAATGGAGGAACAAAGGCCTAAACATAGGGAAGGGACAGATTTTAACTTGCTTGTATAACCTTAGAATGTTGCTAGAATAACATGGGTGTGTCAACATTTATTTTTCTAAAGGGCATAAGTCTAAATTCAAATGTATGTCATTATTTAATGACTTCAGTCCTCAGTGATTTGCCAGAAAAGCATACATTTTAAGAGGAACAAAGCAAAAATATGTATAGTTAAGAAGTATGATGGTGAAAGTTATAAAAATGAATTACTATGTACTTTAGTCACAATAAGATGTTACACTAGCCATAATTTTCCTTGTTTTCTCATTTTATGTCCATTTGACAAGTTTTTATAAGAACAACATCCCACCCAGTGTAAGCACTAACCAATTTTAGTTACTTCCATGGCTGTTTCGAAGACATTACAAGAACTAAAATTAGGATTGTTAAGAGTTTGAGCAGTATTTCTTAGTGTTTACTTGTACTAAAATAATAATGTAAATGTGCTATCCTTATGTAATAAGAACATGTTAAGTTATTTCATATGTGTTGCTCTGTTGTATTTACTATAGTAACGTTTATAATTTTGTTTTATATTTCTCAGATTTGTAAACTGTTGTATATTGCTATTGTTTGATTCTTGCATCTTTGTTTATTTTTGCTTGCTTTGCTTATTTTCATAAAATTGTGTAAGTATTTGGAGCTTTTCTCCTCGGGTCTCCACGGAAAGTGGGCTTCAGTTCAGTTGGACCAGCCTGGTTAAATGTCAAATTGTTAGATTAGGGACTTCCATTTTAAAGTAGTTATTAGACAGGCTAAAGGGTAAAATAGGCCTAGAAATTGTTTTTTATGCATAAGACAGTTAAGCAGAAAGAATAACCTTGCTGGTCAAGCATGAGGGACAGTTTATTAGAAAGGAAAGATGAGCATAAAGTGTGCAGAAAATACAGAAAGTTCTTTTCTTAAAGGAAAGATAGTCTTGCCAGCTACAGAATGTTCCTTAATGGAGTGTTTAGATTAAGACCAGGCCTGGAAACTAAGGCTATGAGGGCGTGTAAAGTATTACAGGGTTTTGGTATTAAAATATACTTCAGACACAGTTAGGAAAGTCAGTCAGTTTATTCGACCTGTCATTAGAGAAGATTAAGCTACAATACAGGCACCCGAGCCTGAGTACAGACTACAGGTCAAATAAAGACTGTTTAGTTTGTTCAGGACAATCGGAATATGACTTGCAGTAACTTTGGATGTTTATCAGCACTGTTAATGAGGACAGTATTCTGATATTGTGAACATCTAATAAAGCCTTGTTAAATTAACTACACTGTTTGGAGAATTCATTCTGAAAAGTCCCGTAAAGGACAGACTGGCACCTGTTCAGCACGAGTTGGGGTAATTAACCGCTAAAGATTTTCGTTTGTTTCATTTCAGTTGTTTCCAGTTAATTCCAGTACAGTACAGTCTTATCAGTTAATTCAATGGCAAGCCACTCTGATTGGAGTAACTCCCAAAACCCCGTAGAACCTTGCATCATCAGTCAAGACTGCTATTCTGTAGATTTTTGTAGAACACATGTAGAGTTTTGTTCAACTACGTGTTTTACAGACTACGAAATAGCAGTGTGTTCACTCCAGTGCAGCACTCGTGTTTCGTTCAACTACATGTGTTTTACATGGTGAGTATTCCAGGCAGCCTTATCAGCAAAACTTCAACAGAAACAGCTGCAGTAAGTAACCCTTTCAAGTACAGTTTTACTGCAGCAGCCAGCTTAACTTCAAGGTTTCATTAATAGTTTATAGTGACAGAAAATGTTTCATAACAGACTTTTCAGCGGCATACCAGTGTTTTTACATAAAGCCTCTGAACTCTGTACAGAATAAGCCAGAAATTATGGCACTACAATCGACTTTTCAGTAAGACAGCACTACTTCATGCAGAAAACAGACACAGCAGACTGCCTCTACATATAGTCAACACAGCTGTTAACTTAAGTGCATAGCACCAGTGTTTACCTCAGAAAAAGCCTCAAACAACTTCAGCAGACCAGTATTAAATCAAAGCAGTTTTCCTTTAGAACATAAAGGGCATTATCTAGTTAACGGCTGTTTCCACAAACGTTCAAGTTTCCAGTGTGACATCACACAGCCAAAAAGCAAGAAAGGTTAATAAACTGCAGACAGCTGCACACACACTCTTCCAGGACCATAAAGTTATGTAAGACTTTATATGCACCTTTTAGTTAACGGCTCAAAGTTTAAATTCAACAAAGTAATTTTTATACCTTTGGTATAAACATGTCAAGTAATACTGCTACAGTTAACTTTGGTTTAATTTTAAAAACTGAGTAAAACTTTCTAAAATGTTCTCAAAGTTAAAGGTTATTAATTCAAGAATGTTAAATGTCTAAATGCAAAAGGGTTAAATCACAGAGGCTATCCATATGGTTTCAAACAAGTTAAGCATATACAATTCAACATACCCAGTTAAATTGTAGTAATACAAATGTTCAAACAAGAATTTATCATATTCTGTATGAAATTCAAAATACAGAAGTATGTTGCAGTATTAAACATACAAATGTCAACACAGTCAACGTATATAACATGCAGGCAATGTGTGAAGTTCACATTACTTCATTTAGTTTCTTATTTTCAGAATCGAGTGTAAACATTGCACTGAAGGGTGCTAGGAAACATCAGAGTACAGATTTTAATAAAGCAAATTCCAGTATAAACGAAAAAACGACTTCAGTGAAAGGTAAAATTGCTACAGTTTCAAAGTAAAGAAAAAATACATTCCATAGCTATCTGTAAAGGGTGCAGCAGGCTGGCACCAAATCGGCGCATTAATGTCATTGTTTAAGGTTAAAAAAATGACTTATTGTTTACAGATGAATCAACTTCAGTTACACAGATCTTTTTTAGGGGACACATATGCAGTTTTGTCAGGATATAAAGGGTCAAAGATTACAGCAGCTAACTGTTCAAAGTTTTAACAGCTCTGTACCATGTATGTATGTATGAGCAGTTTACTAGGGATTTATGCTGTAGACTTCAGTGACAAGATTTGTGCAAACGTGCAGATTTTAAAGAATTTGTTATAACAGAAACGTGCAGATTTATGGGTTAAAGATAAATTCCAGTTCAGCTGGGTGTGGTCAGTTAGAAAAAAAAGGTAACTGTAGACATGTATATCAGAAATAACAGTCAAAGTAATTAGAATAAAGGGTTTACTGTTACAGATCTGGCAGATTATTTTTTGTGTTATTTGTTTAGCAGTCATTAGTTAAGAGCTTTGTATTAGTGCTGCAATGCATAAACAATAAGCAATGATAGACAGAGGCAAAATGACTTCTAGTTTACAGAATGTAAAATTTGAAGTCATTGCTACATTGTCAAGGTGACAATACAGTTAAGACTTCAGATCCCTATGTATAAAAAAAGTACATTATGTAATCAGTTTGGGACTGTATATGTTTCGTACAGAGATGGCAGTTTGCCAAGCACACCAGATCAGATTACAGTCAGTTTAACGAGCTAAATTAAAGAGCATACTGCGGTAGCATTGTCACCTCACAGCAAGACGTTGTCCTGTTCGATTCTCAGCTAGAGCGTCTTCTGTGTGGAGACATGTGTGAATGGGTGTACCTTCGTTAAAGGTTGTGCGTCGGGGGTGGCAACTCGGCACATAAAAATCTACTGCCAATCATTACCGGACCAGAGTTCCGTTGTGGCGACCCCTAACCGGGAAAAGCTGAAAGACAACTGTATGCCATAAGGCAGTATGGCAAAG
Organism: Protopterus annectens; assembly: GCF_019279795.1. Taxonomy (NCBI): domain Eukaryota; kingdom Metazoa; phylum Chordata; order Ceratodontiformes; family Protopteridae; genus Protopterus; species Protopterus annectens. The sequence continues at coordinate 817,160,305 of NC_056728.1, read as the reverse complement.
ATCGATTTAATGCATTTACAGTTTTTACTATTTATCCAAGAAAATTGTAGACAAATTCTTGGACCATTCAGTACTACTGAAAAGTTAAATGACGTCGGCTAAAGAAACTTATGGTGCGACAGTGGGTGGAGTTTCACTCGCAGAACAGTATGTTAAAATCTAAGTCACAAGAAAAAATATAAGAAGTTCAACAGTTAAAATTGACTTTATATAGGTGCAGAAATGCACAGTGTTACATTACTACTTCAGTTTCATTTGAGGTTATCAGTTTGCTTACAGACTTGCAAGAGCTTATTAGCAGCAAATGTTTATTTCATGCAGAAAAATGTAAATAACATTGCTTACTGTGCTGAGTTTATCAGTTTATGATGGTTAAAGATGCAGATGTTGTTTTAAGGACGTGATAGTAAATACAATCAAAACTTTAGTTACCCAGCCTTGCACAAGAAATGAAAAGAGGTGTAACATGCCTAACTATAAAAAGAACACTTCAACAGTAAAACGGGCCTTCCTTTACTTCATCAGTGATTGGGACAGTGCAAAGTAAAATTTTGCATTTGATGCTGAAGTTGACTTGTGTGTTTCAGTTATTTCTTCAATGTTTGTTTAGAACTGCGGTCGCGTTGTCGCCTCACTGTAAGACTCTGTCCGGTTCGATTTTTAGCCAGAGCGTCTTCTGCATGGAGACGTGTGTGAATGGGCGTACCTTTGTTGAAGGTTGTGCATCAGGGCTGGCAACTCTGCATGTAAAAATCAACTGCCAATCATTAGCGGACCGGAGTTCCGCTGTGGCCACCCCTAACCAGGAAAAGGCACACACACACACACACACACACACAGTGAATAAATAAAATATGCATATGCAGCTGTAGGTTCTGTTTTAGACCTCGTAGCAGAAACAATGGGTTTTAGCTGAGGGTTTTGAATATCCATGTGGATTTTCTGAATCCCAAAGATATGTGGAATAACTGGAAATTCAACCATCAAATTTATATTCTGTGTTATCAATTATACCTTTTGAGTTAAACAATCATAAACTATCCAGTCTATCTTGGCATATGCTCTCCTAATTTTGTGGATAGACATTCTTTCACAAGTTGTAGAGTCATTTAATAACTCATACATTCTAAACGCAAAATTGCCCTGATCCATTATAACAACCCCCTTACCCTTAACAGGTTTCATGACTCTCACCCTTAACATGTTTCATGACTCTTATGTTTTTGGTTAGTTGTTTTAATACTTTTCCTTCTTCCACAGATAAATTATCATCACTCCTTTTGTTCATTATAACTGTATGCATTTCTTTTTCACACAGACTCAAAAGTATTAATAGAACTATTCGCAGGTAGAATTAAAGTACTATTCCTTTTCAGCTGTTGAGAATTTACACCAATATCCTCATGTTTGTCTTACAAAAAAAAAAAAAAAAAAAGTCAAGTTAAATTGTCTTGTGTACAGTCTTAAATTGGTGATAACTTTTGCAATGTCATGCTGGAAATTTGGCACAAAAGAAAAACCTTTTGTAAATAGACATATGTACTTCTTGTATGACCATCTCAGAGAAATTGTACACAGTGAAGCCATCTTTGATTTTTATTTCCAGTTTGATGACCGGGAAGGTCCACTGGGCTCAAGGAGTTTGTTTTCAGTGGAGGCCCTGGGAGAGAACCTCCATAAATACAGTAACAATAGGCAATCAAATATTACTACATACCCATAATACACAGTAACAATAAGCAAATAAGTTGTATTACATAGTGAAACCTTGGGGTACAATCAGAAAAAGTGGAAACCTGCATTACATACATACAATTGTACAAGGACTGGGACAAGTTGAAAGATTAGTTGCACTGAGGAAGTACAAGATGAGAGCAAGGTTATAAAAATTATTCATTTGAATGTAGTTATTCATTTGAACGTAGTTAGACTGACATTTGTAAACACAATTTTGCAGAGGGGTGAATATAGGTGGAAAGTACATTATTTAAAAAGTATAGATTTGAGACTGACAGTTAAGAACTAGTGAAAGTGGGGTGTATATACATCACCATTCAGGATAAGACATGAGGATGATTTAAACAGCATCAAACTTTGAGTTGCCAATAGAGAGAATCATCCCCAGAAAGGGGAAAGAGGACAGTTAGTATGCTATTTATGCTATTTACAATATATACATTTAAGATATAGATGTCAAATTGTGTTATTCAGAGCGGGGCTACTATTTTAGGTAATCAGTATGGGGTAGATTAACTTGTAGTAGGGGACATAGTGGGCTAGATGGGTTGAGTGCAACTGCAATTCCAGTTTTGGGTGAGGTGGGAATGGAGCTGAGTTTGTTCAAGGTTTTCTGAGGTTCTTGGAGTGGGAGGGAGGGAATTCCATTTTTTTTTTTGCTAGGGAAAATTATAGAAGTTGACCGGCGGGACGGTTTGGTTTGTATATAGAAAGTAGATTTTGGTGGACAGATCTCTGTGAGGGGTGTATGATGGTAAGATGTTAGAGCTGGGCAACTAGTGGGTTTAAAAATTAGTTTGTGGGTTATAGTGAGTTGAAGTTAAGGTAGTTGGGAAGTTCTAGCCAATTAAGCTGGTGGAGAGAAACAGTGGTGGGAGATGTATTTGGATTTAGTGGCGAATTTAGAGATTTTGTTGTAACAGATTTCCAGTTTGGAAGTGATAGAGAAGGGTAGGTTAGTTAGAGGAGCACCATACAAAAGTGATATTGGTAAGTAGGTAGTGGCGAGTGTCTGTCTTGTAGAAGGAGAGAAAGTGGGAGTTTCTGTACAACATACCAAGTTTCTGATGTGTGTTCTTAATATTTAGCTGAATATGACTATCGAATTTTAGGTGTTCATCAATAGTAACCCCAAGAAGTTTAGCAGATTTAGCATATTGTGCTATCTTAGTGTTTGGGATGACTGCATGGAAATCCTTAATATATTAAAGAGCATTGGACCAAGTATGAACCCTTGGGGAACCCCGGCTGGGGTGCCAGTTTGCCACTTCACAGCCTGAGATCAGTCAGTGAGATAGCTACTGAACCAGGTTAGGGTATTTTGAGAAAGCTTGAGGTTAGAAAGGTTTTTAAGGAGGTGGGAATGGGAGACAGTGGACAGTGTGCTTTGGAGAGATAGAGAAAGACTGTAGATACAATTTTTCCAGAGTCACAGGCGTGGTTTACTAGTTCTAGGTAAGAGAGAAGAGCAGTTATTGTACTGTGGCCAGGGCAGAAACCATGTTGTGTAGGGGTGAACAGTGGATTATTGGTAAGGAAAGGCATGAGCTGGAGGTGGATGCATTTTTTCAAGAATATTTGAGATTGGGGAGAGAATGGCTGTAGGTCAGAAGTTTGAGATGTTATTTTTGCCTCCTTTGTGGAGGGGTAGGATAAAGGCAGAGCACCACAGTTTGGGAACATAAGATTTCCTGTATGGATCTATTAATGAGAATACTGATAGGAATTGCGATACCATCAGCTTCTAGTTTTAGGAATAGTGAGGGTATATTGTCAGGGGCATTGGAGCATGGCTTGAGTTTGGAGAGATTTATGTGTGTGGTGGATATGGGTTTGAGTTGAAATGTAGGATTGCTAGGGGTGGAAGGTTTGGTAGAGGTTAGGAAGGAGAGTTTGAGGGTGGGGGAGGGGTTGTTTGGGATGGTCTTGGTGGGTACTGTTCTAGAGTTGGTAAAGGAGGAGTTGAATAGAGTGGCTATTTTTAGGTCAGTTTTACTGGTGTCAGGGCAAGGGTTTTGTTTGGTCACTGGGTTTAGAAGAGTTAGAGTTCCAGAATTGTTTAGGGTTTTTGGAATGATTAGCCTGGAGTTTGGTATAGTAGGATGTTTTATCTTTTATAATCTGCTTTTTGGCTAGGTTGCGGAGTTGCTTAAATTTCAGAAGGGTGTCAGGGTCTTTATTGTGGTGGTTAAGTTTCCAGGTCTTGTCTCTGTTGCACAAGTGTTTTAGGCTGTTTAGTTATTCATGGGGCAGAGTTGGGTTTTATACGTTTTGTTCTAGGTGGGGCTTGGGAGTTCAGGGTATTTAAGAAGGTTGCGTTAAAGAAGTCTACGGTGTTATCTAGAGGAAGAGTCTTTAGGCTGTCCCAGTTTGTGTGTTTGAGGGAGTTGGAAAAAGTTGTGGGGTTAAAGTTAGTGAGGTTTAGAGTCTGGATGTATTGGTGTAGGTGAGGAGTGGAGGGGGTTGCTCTATGGATGAAGGCTGGCAATTGGTCACTCATTGAGTTTGGTAGGGTGCCTGAGTGTGAGACTTTATTTGGGTGGGAGGTAAGCATCCAAGCAAGAGTGGACCCTGGGCATTGCTTTTATTGGGTATGATGATGTCACATATAAGTTGTGTTAAATAGATTGATAGACAGAGGGAGTTTTGGAATTGATTTTGTTCCAGTCAATGTTCACATCCCCTATTATGCATATCTCAAGTATAATATTGGTTGTGGCCCATAGAAGTACTTCAAGTGTATTGCTATTTCCAGGGGGATGTAGAGGGCCATAATACAAATGTTTTTATGGTCATTTTGAGTATTCATATGACTAGTTCAGTGTTGTTGAACTGAGGAATGGGGTTTGGGTAGGGAGTGATTGAGAGTAGACTAGAGTAAATTAAGGCTGCTCATCCTTTCTCAATTTGGTGGTCATGTCTGAGTGCTTGAAACCCAGGGGGTAGGATTTCAGAGTCAGGAATGTGGGGTTTTAGCCTGGTAAAGTAAAGTTTAGCCAAGCCTGGAAGTGGGATATTTTATTTCTCAAACTCTGGGTGTTAATGGTGAGTAGTTTGAGATATTTATGCTTGGTAGTATGGGTTGTGATTGGAGGAGTGTGGTTGCTCCTAGTCTTTGGTCCGGGGTTTGGGTGTATGTCTCCTGATAAGTAGAGGCTGGCAAAGGAAAATGTGAGCAGGAGCTTGGGTTTGCTCCTTGAATTATGTGGGGAAAGCAGTATTGCTTTAGGTGTGTTGTTTCAATGAGGAGGATGTAATCTTTGGTTTGTAGTAGTGGAATGGGTTTGGTTGAATAAGAGAGGAGGAGGATATGGTGTGAAAGTGGGAAGTTTTAGGGAGAGGAAGGGAGTTGGTTGAAGAGGTGAGGGGTAGGAAAGAGGGGGGAGTTTGGAAGAGGAGTAAGAGGTTGTAAGGATTAGTGATTAGAAGAAGTAAGCAGACTGAGCGGCTGGGAAGGGTTAGAGAAAGTGGAGAGCATGGTTAATTAGGGAGGTATGAGTAGGTAGTTTGGTGTCAGTGGGGTATGTGAGAGGGGGTATGGACAAGTGTAAGGGGTATAATGAAATAATGGATCAGGCTGGGGGGTGGTTGGCTAATTGGTGGAAGATGGGTGGGGGAGTAGATGAGCAGAAGAGTGGGATGAGTGAGGGGGGTGGAGAGTATAGAGGTGGGAATAAAGATAGGAGTAGTGGGGGCAGGTGGGAACTGGTGGCAGGGTAGGGGAGCAGAGTAAGCCCGCAGGGTGAACGGAGTGGGTTAGAGCAAAGAAGACTTAGCCAGCATAGTGGGTTAGACCAAAGAAGATTTAGCCAGCAGAGCAGAACAGAAAACAATCAGTGAAGCAGAGAGCAGAGCTTCAAGGTAAGGGGGCACAGGGGATGGGCACTGGGTCAACAAAGTATCCAAGGGGCTAACACCTTACTAACAGCCTGTTTGGGTTGGAATGTAATACTTTTCTTAATGCAGTAATTTCATAGGTTATATGGTTCAGATGCTAACTTCTGGGGGTTAAACTAAAGAGTCTGTGTATTTATGAGGCTTAGATAAGGGAGGCTATAGGGGGATGCAGAGAGAGAAGGGAAATGGCTGCTGTGTGTCTTGGCAGGTAGTGTGCTGTAACCACCTAGCAGGAAATTGGGCAGTGTTGCAGTACATTATGGGAGGTAAACCTCAATTAACATACTTTCACATTTCTTTGAATGTGTACCACTCTGAGTAGGATGAAGCAGACCGATGCAGGTTTATCTCTGATTTGTTAGTTGTTCAGCAGGGCACAGTTGCTAGGTGGTTGTTTAGGCAAGTAGGAAACCGTTTCAAAGATACTTTTATAATAAACGCACTAGCTAGGATCTAAAGCTGCATATGAGTGACCGGGACTATAATTATAATTTACCACAGTGTGTTGTAATGTCGCACTTTAGCACGCTAGTATAATCAACTTTCAGCTACCACAGTTCCTTAACTAGTATAGCTCCATTCCGGTTTCATGCAGAAACAAAACACTAACAATTGCTTTGCTTTACCCGCAGGTAGTATTACAATTTCCAGTAATTATTCAAAATCCAGGGCAGGTTAGGGCTTTATATTTAGCGAGTGTAAGCATTAGTAATGTCTTTTTTGTAACCACTAAACATTTTGTCTGTTCACAAATCAATTTCTGGTGAAAAAACATCCAAGTCGAAATCAACTTGACTAATCAATGCTAAACCACAGCATTCACAATAGCTGAAAAGGAATAATACTTTTATTCCACCTATGAATAGTTTTATTAATACTTTTGATTCTGTGTATTAAAATAACTTGAGTATTACCAAAAGCATAAGAGTCATGAAACCTGATAAGGGTGGGGGGGATGTTATAATGGATCAGGGCAATTTTGTTGTGAAGACTGGTAGGGATGGGTGAAGGCTGCCAGCCTAGCCAGATAGAATTGTGCATATTCTAGCATTTGTAAAATTCAAGTATTTCTTGTTGGTCCTTTGAAATTAAAATAATTTCATCACTGGCTTTGATGTTTACAAGTCTGCTCCAGTCCCGCTAGATGAAGGCTTCCTGCCTATTGTTTTAAGGCTAAAGTATTCCTAAGCGCAGGTTTTAATGGCGCAATGGTATTCAAGCCTGGTGATCTGTTCGCTCTTTAATTTCCAGCATGTTTCCCTTAACTCTGTGATTATGAACATCGCCTCCTCTTGTGGTCTGACGGCCTCTATGGCCTTAAATACAAAGTGATGAGAAGGATACTGTACTACATGGGCTGCTAAGGCATTATTGGGATCTTTGTCTGATGTCCCTTAAATGTCTAAGGATACGTTCCTTAAGACGTTTATCTGTTTTGCCAACATAGAAAGCACTACATTGGCAGCAAGTCGCCAAGTATATAATGTGGGAACTAGTACAATCAGCATAAACATTAAAATTGTACTGTAGCCTGGAGTATGGATGTACAAAAGTATTGGAGCTGTCAATGGAGTTGAAAGAGCTTATCGGAAGACTGAGGACTGTTTGTTTTACGTTATATTCTTTTTTTTTTTTTTTTTTTTTTTTTTTTTTATTAAAGTTTTGTTTTTATTATCAAGTTTTACTGCCGTGGTGGACAACAGGAGTTTAGCAGTGATTGCAGCCTTGGTTACAGATGCATCAGAAAACTGCAACCAGGACAACAGTCAGACTGGCAGTGGAGATATAATTCCCTTGGAGAATGGACAGCTCAACCTTTCTGCAGAGGACTTAAAAAATCCAGCTGGAGCTAAAGAGACCTGAGTTGGAGGCCAGGCTTGTGGAATTGGAAGCAAATGAGAGACTGGGATGTTTCCAGGCTGTGGAGTGAGAAACTGTTAAGTTTGCAAGTTGAGGAAAAAAAAAAGCAAAGGCAGCATGAGAAGGAGATGCTGACTCTTCACCAGAGTCATGGAGGTAATGGGGAAGGGAGTAACTGGACTCCAGAAGCACAGAAGGTCAGTAAATTTCTTCCGCAGTTTAGAGAGGATAATTTTGATAGTTTCATTCATATGTTTGAGAGGGTATGTAAACAGTATGAAGTTGACCAAGGGCTCTGGGTACGGTTCCTGACCCCTTTACTCCATGGTAAAGCTGTAACTGCATTAGCTAAAATGTCTAACATTGCAGGTTGTGATTTATACTGCTGTAAAGAAATGTCTTTTAGAACTGTTTAAGCTAACACCTGAAAGGTATAGGGAAAAGTAGTTTTGTGAGCATAGACACAAGGCAGATGAATGTGTGTGTGAATATGTTGCTGAACTGAGCAGTTATTTCCATAGGTGGGTGAGTGGATGTCGGGTCACCACTTCTGAAGGGCTGGCAGACCTTTTAGTGAGGGAACAAGCCCTTAGCAGTTTGCCTGAGAGGACATGAGGATCTGGTTAGCTGATAGTGTGCTACTTCAGATGAGTTGGGGAAGGAGGGAGACCTATACCTGGCAAGCAGGGCAGCCCTGCACAGGAAGGGGACCCCCCCAGTACTGCTCATGGATCTCAAGGAACCCATGGTGGGCAGCACAGACTGCCACAACAGAATCTGCCTGTAGTAGGGGAAGCCACTAGTCAAGGTACATGTCCAGGAGCTAGGGTTAAATGTTTTGAATGCAACCAGTGGGGTCATGTGGCACACAGGTGTCCACAGAGACAAGGTGAGGGAGCCAGTAAGTGGGAAAGACAAAATGCCAATAGTAGGCTGTCTTGAGACAACAGGGGTACTAAACTACCATCCTGGAGATGTCCTGATAGGGAAGGATCTGGATGGGGCAGTACCATGTGCTTATGCAATGCAGTCAGGCTAGGAGACAAGCATGTGGTTCTGGTATCCTGGGGGAGACCCAGACAGACTGCATACTGGCAGCCAGGACTGGTGAGGTGGTTACTTCAGTGATTGAGCTACGCTGTAGCAGTGAGATTGAAGGTGAGCCACAGTTGCGTGGGGGGTACTGATGATCCCTTGGACAGAGTAACTGCAAAGGTAGAGATGAGTAATAGTACCCAGGCTGACAGTGAGGCACCACTGTCAGAGGATGCCAGACTTCCTGTGGAAGGGGAGCTGGGAAGGGTTAAAAGGAGAGAGTTGAGACACTGCTCTCAGACCCTACATTGCAAGGCCTGAGGCAAGCAGCTAGGGAGGCACCTGATTCTCAACGAAAGGGGTAATATGTATACTGGGACAAAGGGTTACTATACAGAGAGTAGACCCCTGATGGAGGGCTAAAAGGTAAGAGAGTACAGTAGTTGGTAGTGCCTAGAGCCTACCATCTGGCACTTCTAGCCATAGCTCATGGTATTCCCTTTGCAGGTTTTATGGGCATAAAACATACAAAGAGGCATATTATGCAGAACTTCTATTGGCCTGGAATTTCCAGAGATATAACTGGGTACTGCAGGACCTGTGAGCAGTGCCAAAAGGTAGGCAAGGCAGGAGACAAGGTGAGAGCTCCTTTGATGCCTTTGCCTGTGATTGAGGAGTCATTTCAGAGGGTAGCTATGGATATTGTGGGTCCTCTAAGTACCCAAAGTTCCACAGGGAAAAAGTATATCCTAGTGGTAGTGGATTATGCTACACGATACCCTGAGGCAGTGGCTTTGTCCTCCATTGAGGCAGAGAAGGTGGCAAATGCTTTGCTAGAGATTTTCAACATGGTAGTTTTCCCAAAAGAAATACTGTCTGACAGGTGCCATTTTTATGCCAGTCCTGCTGGCTTGTCTGTGGAAGGCCTGTGGGGTGAAGCACATGAAGACCACCCCCTACCATCCTCAGACTAATGGTCTTGTTGAGAGTTAAACTTTACAATGAAGTCCATGCTAGGGGCATTTTCAGATGAGTTTAAGAGGGAGTAGGACAAATATTTGCCCCATCTGTTTGTTTACAGAAAGACTCCCCAGGAATCCACAGTTTTTTCACCCTTTGAGTTCCTTTATGAGCATAGGGTGATGGGACCTCTAGATTTAATTTGAGATGAGTGGGAAGGTGAGTGTGAGTCTCACAAGGAGTCTGTTGTGGGTCATGTCCTAAACCTCAGGACAAGGCTCAGGGAACTCATGGGCTTGGCCCAGGAGAACCAGGCAGAAGCTCAACATCAGAAAAAGATGTGGTATGACAGGAATGCTAGAGCGTATGCTGTGGAGCAGCAGGTAATGGTTCTCATTCCTGTTGGACACAACAAGCTGCAAGCAGCTTGGTAGGGACCCTACAAGGTGGTAAGAAAGGTAAGTGATAACTGCATGATGGAACTTCTAGGCAGAAGGCGGGGGCACAAATTGCACCATGTTAACATGATGAAACCTTACCACGATAAGGAGGCCCTTGTGCTGAGCATTGGCAGTGGATTGCAGGAGGAGTCTGAAGGAGATCTAGTGACTGATCTCCTCAGTGAGGCTTTGGCTGACACCTCAGTGGAAGGGGTAACAATGTCCCAGGAGCTATCTCCTACCCAGGTTCGAGAAATCCAAGCAGTGTTGCAGGAATTTGGGGGCATGTTGACTGGGAAACCAGGGTGCACCCACCTGGTGCAGTACTAGGTGGATACGGGACCCCAAAGGCCTATTTGGCAGGCCCCTTATAGGGTGCCTGAGAGAGTCAAACAGACTCTGAGGGAGGAGGTACAGGAGATGTTGGAACTAGGGGTGATTAGTCCAGCAGCCCCTGGGCCTCCCCAATGGTGCTGATGCCAAAGAAGGTTGGCAGCACCAGGTTCTGTGTGGACTACAGGAAAATATAGTCACACAGTCAGATGCTTACCCCATGCCTAGGACAGATGAAACCCTAGAGCAGCTGGGGGGGGAGGGCTAAGTATCTTACAACCATTGATCTTACCAAGGGTTACTGGCAGGTGCCCTTGACTCCCAGTGCTAGAGAGAAGCCAGCCTTTATGACTCCTTTTGGCTTGTATGAGTTCACAAAGATGCCCTTTGGGATGAAGAATGCCCCAGCGACTTTCCAGAAGCTGGTAGATCATATCCTAGTAGGAGCGGGAGGGTTTGCCCTTGCTTACCTAGATGATATGGCTATCTGCAGTTATTCCTGGCCAAAGCACCTTCAGTAAAGGTGCTGGGCAGGGTTGACCATTAAGCCGAGCAAATGTCAGGTGGGTATGGTAGAGGTCTCCTACCTAGGACATTGAGTGAAGAGTGGTAAGATAAGACCAGAACCTGCCAAAGTGGAAGCCATTCAAGCATGGCCTGCACCTGTTACCAAAAAGCAGGTGAGAGCATTTTTAGGGACAGCAGGGTACTACAGAAAGTTTGTCCCCAGTTATAGTACCATTGCTGCTCCCATCACAGACCTAACAAGGAAGAACAGGCCAGATAAGTAATGTGGATCCCAGCATGTGAGCAGGCATTCCAGAAGCTTAAAGAAGCTTTGGTAGGACCCCCTGTGTTAGCCAGTTCAGATTACAGAAAAGGATTTGTTGTGCAGATGGATGCTTCACACCTGGGTTGGGGGCTGTACTTAGCCAGATTTCTTCAGAGAGGGAGGAGCACCCAGTGGTTTATCTCTGTCGTAGGCTCCAACCTAGGGAGGAATGCTATGCAGCTGTAGAAAAGGTATGTCTAGCCATAGTGTGGGCACTGCAGAAACTTAAGCCTTATCTGTATGGAAGGACATTCACTGTTACGACAGATCACAACCTCCTAATATGGTTAAACAGAGCCAGCCAGCAAAATGCCAAGTTGCTAAGATGGAGCCTAGGGTTGCAAGCATATGATATGGCAGTGCAGCACCACTGTGGGGCTAGCAATGGCAATGCAGATGGGCTTTCAAGGCAGGAAATGGGGTGGGTATACTCTGATAGACCTAACCCCCTCGAGCGGCGTTTCTCAATGGTCACTTGAAAAACAAGCTTGAGTTCGGGGGGGGGGGGGTGAAGACTGGTAGAGATGGGTGAAGGCTGCCAGCCTAGCCAGATTCTGTCATTTGTAAATATGAATGTTTAACTTAAAACAATGTGGCAACATTGCCATCTGCTGTAATGAAAGCCAAGTCAAGCATTTCTTGTTGGTCCTTTGAAATTAAAATTATTTCATCACTACCTTTGATGTTTTACAAGTCGGCTCCAGTCCGGCTAGATGAAAGCTTCCTGTCTATTGTTTTAAGTCTAAAGTTAATGACCAGAATTTGCATGTGGAATGTCCTTTGTTGCTCTAAGTGTAAAATAATGTAAGTGCAGTTTCTGTCAGCCTGGGAACACCAGGAAAGTGTAAAAGATGATGGAATGTTTAGCAGGACTGCAGTCTCAATGTAAACGGTGAGAACCAGAGATATTAAGTATTTTGTCTTGATATCCAACTCATCAGCACTCTGCCTGTTGCATGTAAGTAAGTTATCTTAGACTTGTGTTTTCTTTTGGAGATGGCTAGAATTAGAAAGTTTAGACTGTTTTTTTCTGTGATGTCAGAACTGTACTACTGATTTATTTTAAGTATTTCTATGTGATCTCTGAACTGTCTTGACTAGCACTGTGTAGTAGAAGGTATTGTCTTGTGTTTTTATTATTTATTATTAAATATTTTAAAACCTTTTAACTGTGGCTGTTTTGTGTAGAGATAAGTTAAGCTCTAAGAGTACATTGCATGTTTATAAGAATCTTGTACCAGGTCAAAGATTTGACTGTTTAGTCACATCTACCAATTGGATAATAATATTGCACAGTAATAATTTGACACCCTTTTAACGGCCTTTGAGTAGCTGATAAATATTAGCTGGGTGGTGGCAGTAATTACTACCGTATAGTCTGGATAAAAGGGGCACAGCTGGAGAACCTGTGCCACACTTTCCCAGAAGTGTGTGTGTGTTTCAGCTGCTTGGGCAGGGACACAAAGCACTGGTTGGACAGAGGGTGCTGGGGATTTTAGCTTGCCCAGCTAGGCTGAGATCTGGACCCTATAGCTGTGCCAGTGGGGAGTCTTACTGGGGAGCAAGGGAGCGACCAGCCCTGGACTGACTGTGATCCCTTTGTGCTCTTAAGGGAAATTGCACTTTACTGTGTGTATTTGTTATCCTTTCCTCATATGAGACACCCTCTCTGGTGTTAGTAGTGAGGATTGAGGCTCCTTGATTGCTGGGCCAGGGCACGGGTGTCACATATGTGTTTAGAATGTATAAGTTATTAAATGACTCTACAACTTATGAAAGAATGTCTGTCCACAAACTTAGGAGAGCATATGCCAAGATAGACAGGATACTTTATGATTTTTTAACTCAAGTTATAATAGATAACACAGAATATAATTATTTGATGGTTGAATTTCCAGTTATTCCACATATCTTTGGGATTCCGAAAATCCAAAGGATATAGAAAACCCCCCCCACTAAGACCCATCGTTTATGCTATGTGGTTATAAACGCATCATTAAAGATTCATGGCATTGCCTAGAGACACGCATACTACTGATAAATTTGTTTACTACAGTTGATGTGACTAATTTATTCACTGTGATACTACCTAGAGGTGCTGGATCTTTTGGTGAAGCCCTGATGGTAAAGGAAGATATACACAGTGTAAAAAGCGATTTATTGGTGATATTTCAGAAATAAATGATTATGTATGTTCGGTAACTCTTTTTCTGGTGGCGTTTTTGTTATTTTTTTGGCTAGTAGTTTAACAGACTTCAAGCCTGGTGAACAATTGCCTAGTTATAAATGCTTGTGACACCTTGTGGTGAAAACTAAAATTGCAGGTTTACAAAATAAAATGATTTTCAGAAGTCGGGTAGCATATAGCTGTATACAGTAGTTAGCAGTACAGATGTAAGGTCACCACTGAAGTAGGACCCTGTAGACTTTCGTCAAGGACCTCGTGGGGAACTACTAGATAAGCGACTTCCATTTTAAAGTAGACATTAGACAGGCTATAGGGTAAAATAGCCCTAGACACTGTTTCCTTTATGCATAAAAGACAGTTAAGCAGAAAGAATGAATAACGTTGCTGGTCAAGCATGAGGGACAGTTTATTAGAAAGGAAAGATAAGCATATATAGTGTGTAGAAAATACAAAATGCTGAAAGATAGTCTTGCCAGCTGCAGAATGTTCCTTAGTGGAACCAAGCCTGGAAACCATGGGAACAAAGGCTATGAGGGCATGTGAAGTGTTAACAGGGTTTTGGTATTATTAAAATATACTTTAGATAAGTTAGGAAAGTCAGTCAAGTTTGTTCAACCTGTCATTACAGAGAAGATTAAGCTACAGTACAGGCAGTCGAGCCAGAGTACAGGAGATGGGTCAAATGAAGACTATTTTAGTTTACATTGTTCAGGACAGTCAGAATATGACGTGCATTAACTCTGGATATTGTTCATCAGCACTGTTAATGAAAACCGGATTCGGATATTGTGAACATCTAATAAAGAATTATTAAATGAACTACAATGTATGGAGAATTCATTCTGAAAAGTACACGGGACTTGGCCCACAAATGAGAGACTGGCACCTGTTGAGCACGAGTTTGGGTATTTAACAGATAAAGATTTTCGTTTCAGTCTCAGTTCAGTTGTTTCCAGTTAATTCCAATACACGAGTCTTATCAGTTCTTTAATAAATGAATAACTAAATAAAATATAAGGGAGACCGGTGTTCCCTAAAGATCCCATGATTGAAATACTGAGTTGTAATGAATAGTCTCATAGTGGCCACAGGATATCCCTCCACTTGACAAAACAAAAGAAAATTTACAAAAATATTGGGATACAGTTGATGTAGTTGTACTGCCCGCTGCCTGTTTTGCTTTATGGGCAGCCATCATAATTCAACACTGTAGGCCATTTTTCAGTAGACACTTGTCAACAGAGAATCGTGGAGAGGGCTATAGGGCATAAAATACCCCCAATGCACAAGGAGAGCGAGTTTCATAGCCATCAACGCAAGTCCTCTCTGCATTGACAACAGTACAGGGGAGTAATGCAGCTTTTGTGGTAAAGAACTTCATGTCCACACCAACTTGAGAAAAGGGCAAAATTCCAGTGTTTTTTTTTCGGGGGAAAAAAAAAAAAAAATTAAAAATTTTTTTGAAATTTTTCAGTGAAATGGGGGAAAAAAAAAA